>NC_068547.1:9090909-9393939 GCF_026212275.2 Microplitis demolitor | reverse complement strand
ATGAATATAAGAGTCGAAAGAATAAACTGCTTATCTCATAATCTTTTAAAAGATATACCAATAAGATTTCCTAATAAATTTTATAGAACTGAAAACATTTTCAAATATTATAGTCACATGCGTTCGTTACATGGAGAAAAATCGAAGTAAAAAATGTACGAATTTTTAGTATGCTGTCGACCAAATTTGAAACAGGAAGTTGAGTCACCAAAAAATTAAAAAAATGTTAAATACTACAAACTTATTAATAAAATTGTAATAAAATTATTCATCTAACTGAGAAATTATAGTAGAAAATAAAAAATTTATAGAAGTTTAGAATAATAATTATAATGCAGCATAATCATTTTTTGATAACTCAAGTTATTGCTTCAAATTCGTACATTTGTTTCATTTTCATTTTTCTCCGTACAAAATTTTATTCAGGGCTTTCGAAGCATTTCCAAAAAACTTTATTTCAAAAAACTGTTTTCAATAATAATTATAAAATATATAATTAACTGAATTAGATGAATAATAGCTTAATTTCTTCATGATTCATTTTGGTGTAGTTTATAAACAGAAAAAAATACTATTGAGCAATGCTTTCTATTTTTCATGCCCTAGAAGTCAGAAAAAAGTCATTAAAAATCAAATTTTTTCTTTCCAGAGCCGTCATTTTGTCTTTAAGTCATGATTCTTTAATATTCGGCCTCGGATAGAGCGGACAGGCTTCTTTGATTGAAAAATTGCTTTTTTTTCTTTAATTTTTTTTTAATGACTCAAAAAAGCCCTATCGTAGAACATTCGAAGCACAAAAAATTTTAGGGAGACTGTTCTGTATCCGGTTATTTAGAAAAATATGATATATTGTCATACATTACTTTTCCATATTCTCCGCTATTAGTTCATCGTTTATTTAAGGAAGAAAAATAAAATCTTTAATTATCTAAATCATTGAAAATTCAATCTAGGTCATTTTTAACTCTTTTCGTCGATCAAAATTTCAATTATTGTTTAAAATCTTTACTAATTTAACATCTTAAGTGTATATTGATATCAAATAAATGGAATTCCTATTGAACTACTACGTTTTTGCGAATTTAAATATATTAGAATATGACTTATCGAAATATTTTATAATTTATTATGAATTCAAATTAAGTGACTGTTTTCAAATTCGCGCTCAGCCAGCCATTCATCAATTTAATGTTCATTCGTTAAATTAAATTTAGGCTACGTTAAATTCCGTAATTGTTATTATATTTATATAGCAGTCAATATCTATTGTAAGTTTGTGAAAAGAAAATAACTTCTGTATACAAAAAATCGTTTCAAAAATATTCAAAAAAAGTTTCACATTTGGAACTTTCAAACTTGAGATAGATTAAAACTTCAAATGGTATTTTTTTAATTTTTCTAATCCCAATAGTAAAGAGAGCAATTTTCTACGACTTTATACGAACAAATCTTGAGTAAAAAAAAAAAACATTTTTAAAAAATATTTTTAAAAACGTATTTTTACTATATTTTACCCTTGTTCTGAAGAAGTTTAAAAACCTAAAATTTGAAATTTGTTATAAAAGGTTTTGGTTTTTTTGCGGTTATTGTTTTCTAACGGAAATTTTTTCGGAAAAGGGTCGTTTATTACTATCAAAATTACAAGAGTTCAAAAGAAATTCCTTTTGAAGGTCTACTCTGTCTGAAGTTCAGGAGTTTCGCATGTTGAACTTTTTTGGAATCTTTGTGGAACGAATTTTTTCTTATACGGGCTATAAAAAAATTATTTTTCATGTAATTTACTAATTCATAATTAGTTTAATCTTCAATAAAAATTGATCAGGTAGTAATTCTTTTAATTTGACTTCTATCAAAATTTTTGATTTCAGTATCGAGTTAATAAATAATTTTTAAAACTAAATTATAATGAATTGTAGTTCGATAAAACCGTTAAGAGGTTTTTGAGCTGAATTATTATCAAAGAATGATTATGACGGCTTCTAATTATGAATTCAATGAAAATTCAGCAATTATATAAGTCATGTAAATCAGCTTATGACAATTGATTAAAACAAGTAACATATTAAGTATATATTTAGAAACTAAAATGAATACAAAATAAAACGTAATGAAATTATTATCATAAGTACAAATTTATAAATAACTTCAATCCGAGTTGTATTATATTCAATGCCGCCTTTAGTTTTTTGAGATCGTTTTTATCATATGTAAAAATATAAATATCTAAAATAAATTTTATAATTATAATGAAGAAATAATAATTTGTTAGAGTTATTTTTAGAAGTGTAAACCAGTAAACAAATTATTCTTATTGTAATTTAAAGAGTTAGCGAAACTTTATCAAAACATAAAATCTCTTAAGCGTCGGAGATGTAAGACGCGTTTCAATGGTGGATCGGTTTCTTTCACGTATTGGCCGACGGCAACGGCGATGGCGTCTTTTTTCACCATACTTTCTTTCCCAATATTTATTTCAATCTCTATCATTCATTTTTAAATAACTTTTTAATGATAACTTTTCTTCTTTTTTTTATACGATTTAAATGTTATTTTTTTTATTCAAATTTTATTTCAAACTCGAATTCAGATTCGATTTCTCTTTGGAAGTAAAATTCTTATGTGATTAAAAAAAAATTAGCATACATGCCTACATATTTTATGAGCAAAATATGTATCTGATTTTTTCATGAAAATATTAGCTCAGTTTTTAACTTGATTATAATTATTATGGTCTAATTATAGTAAGATATTAAAATATTAATGAGTTGTAATTTTTAATCGTTACTTTTCTATAACATTAAGTAAAATCATTAAAACGGCGCTAAATGGCTCATGACTACGTACAAATTATTTTCTCACCTTGAACCATGTTAAAAATAATTAATAATATTAATTGCGAAAACATTATAACGATTGAATTTTCTAGACATTAATCATTTTTATGTATGCGTAATTTAAAGTTAACATCTGAAGCTAAGCTGTTACCGCCGGTTAGAAAATCTCGACTCTGCTTTGAATGTGTGTACAAAGACAGAGGCTCTCATTTCCGGAAGAAATATGAACAAGCAATTTTTTTATGTCATGAATATAAAACTTTCTTCTACGGAGATAATATGATTTATCTTTTATTATCGGTTGAATACATAAATCGATTTTTTATTAATATAACAATGTATTTATAATTTAGTATATATTTATATATATATATATATATATATATATATATATATATATATATATATACATATATATATATATATATATATGCATGTATAGTGAAGATATAACTGATCTACAAATAACTAATTATTGTGATAATAATACATACACTGTAAAAAAAAAACCCCGGGGTAAGTCCAGGCAGTGCAGGATTAAAAGAAATTCCAGATAATATTCATTAAATTTTTATATTTTTTTATATATAATGAATTTTTTGTTTTCTAATTTTTATGCGTGAAATTTTTATGTTACACCGATATAACACCACCAAACTACACCGCCTACAGTGGTGTTATTTCATTTTAACAGCAAGTGGTGTTAAATTGAGTTCATTTTTAACACCACTCGTTTTACAGTGTATACATGATAATACATCTCCAATTTATGGTAGACATTTTTACACATGATTATAAAAATGGTTCTGTAAAAGTTATAAAAAAGTATGAAATTTTATGAATTTTCTCAGTAAATGAACTTCTGTAATATTTATAGAAGAAAACATGTTATTTTTACCCTGTGAATTCTGTAGACCTGAGTCTGTAATTTTGATAGTTTGAGGCTGTAATATCCCGGATCAAAAAATTTGATCTAATTTTAGTCTAACTAGACTGTATTCGGACTATAATTGGTCTATTTTGATCTGTTTTTGAAATTTTATAAAATTTTTAAGGTTTTTCATCTGAAGACGATCAAATACAGGCTAAAAAAAATAATTGACGAGAAAACTCTGATTTTCGTCTAGAAGTGACTACACCCCGACTAAAAATGATTGAAAACGAGTCTGAAAATAGTCCAAATGTTAATGTTAATTAAATACTATTGGAAATAAGGCTATGAAAATAATATAACTTCTCAGTTTTCTCAATAATTCCGATTTCTTCATTTAATAGCAATTGAAAAAAATATCTGACTCATAAGACGTATGCTCTCTACAGTGACTAACACCAAATATTTGACCGCATAGACCCAATTACGTATATACCTAAAGAATAAACAGTATCACCCTCGCATTCATCATTCTTAGTAGTTATTTTATGTTTTTCTTTTGAACATACTCTTAAACTTAGAATCCAATTTTTTATAAGTTTATATCAATAGTTAAAGTATAAAAAACGGATCAAATTTTTCGAACCGGGATAATGACAAAGTGAAGTTGCAAAAGTCACAGAAGTATTAATTAGTTCAGGGACAATTTTTTATAGAAACATTTCAATTTTCAAGTACTTAGCAACTTTTGGATAGATTTTCTTAAACAATTGCTGTAAAGTAATTGTTGCAAATTTGAATGAATTTATTATAACATTAAATAAAACCAAGAGAAAAAAATAATAAAATAAAAAGAACTGAAAGTTAAAAGAAAAAGAACTGAAAGTTTAAAAAAAAATGATTTTCCAAGAAAAAATCCAAAATTTTCGAATTTTTTTTTTTCTCAAAAATAATTATAAAACTATTCTGTAATGATAACATCATACTTATGTAAATTTTATATGAATTATCAGTAAATATTACATCAAGTAATAATTCATAATCTACAGTAAAAAAACATAATTTTTCCATAATTGTATCTGCTGGTGTTAAACTTTTTTATTTGTAAAAATAACATGTTTAAATTTATACAAATCACATAATTTATCTGTAAATGTTACAGATAACATCATCAGCGAATTTTACAATGTTTTTTTTCTGTAACTTTTTTTTACAAAACTCTTGTTTCCGTGTAATTTTTTTTCTCTTATATATTTATATATTATCTGTCATAATATCTATCAATAATGTAACTTCGTCTCTTTAATCAGATCACATCAAGCAATTCGAACATGAGAAATATTTTTATTTTCCAATATAAGTTTATAAATACCTTCACATTTATTAAGGTTACTTATATTACACGGGTTATATTTTGAAATAAATTCTTCGTGATACAGTACTCGTGGACGCTGTCGTTCGAGCGCCATACGAAAAGTGAAATATTTCCGTCGCATTTTTAAGAGTCCCGGCGAACAAACGATTTCAGTGCGTTTGACTGTTGCCGGCAACCCGGCGTCGACGGCTATTTGAAAAATAGAAGAAAAAAAATTTCTTAAAAAATATAAGTAATATGCCCCCGTCAATAAATCTGCGATAAACAACAGTCTTGAAAGAAAAAACAAAAGAAAAAAAAGCATAGGGAACGGTGGGACAAGAAGGACCTCTTCAAAAATTTGATCAAAAATTTTTTCGTTTTCCTTTTAATTACCATTAATTCGATATATTTACGCAGTTTTACCCCTACGCATGATAACTGGGGCAAAATGAACCAGCCGGAAATTTTGAAAATAAGATTTTTTCATATTTTTATTGTCAAATTATAAAAAATTTAATATACATATCCACTTTTCGTCTGATTATCTACACCTGGGACAAATTTGGCTATTAAAAATATTTGAAAATAATTATTTTTTATTAATTAATGGACTTTTCAAATCGATTAATTTTTACGGTATTCACAAATATAATCATCGGGATAATATTCATCTACACTTGCACAGGAATCATGAGACCATTTCTTGCAATTTTTACATTGAATCCATGATTCCTTAGCGTCTTCGAATAAAGTCCATTGCAATAAAGACAGTTACAATCATCAGTTTTAACTTTTGAACAATTTTTTCCTCCAGCTTTTTTTTTATGTTTCAGACTTTATCTTATTTTTGCTAAATCCAGGTGTTTATCCTTTATTTTGGCGCCAATTTTAAATTGTAATTCAATTGTATTGCAATAGTTGTGAAAAAATCATTACAGTCAATTTTTTTTAGTCAGAGTAAAGGAACGATATATTACACCTTGAAAATTTTTTTTTGAGTAAAGTAAAAGTAAATATAGCTGTTAAGAGAAAGAAATACATTCTTAAATTTGAAAGCGATTTTACAAAATCAAAAAAAAATTTTTTTTTTTAAGTTTTAGCAAAATGTCCATGAATTTGTTCGTGATCTAACAAAAGTAAGCTGATTAGATAGTTGAAAGCCACAAAAAGTAATAACCGGCTTAAGGGGGCAATTTTGCCCCACCCTCTGCAAAATTTTATTCCGTCAGTTCTGACTGGACAAAATATTCATGAATATTCAATCACACTTATATAGTTGAAATTATGATTTACACTCTGGATGCTTGTTACCGGAAATTCGTACTATCAGCCGCATTGTTCAAATTACTGCATTTAGCGCAGAGGTCTAACTGTCTGAAATTGCTTCATGTATAGTTATTGTTATTGTATTTAATACTCAAGTAGCGTCACACCATTGATAACATCGTGGCATCCATAAATAAGTATACGTTGCATTGATACCTAAACTTTATTTTATCTCAATAAAATTGCGTGTACTACAAACAGCTGCGCATTTATGATTTAAGTACCGATAATAACTACAATTATAAAATTAATCGTGCTAAAAAATTTTTCCGTTTAAACACTAGTGCCAATATCAGCATACTCATGTGTCAATAATTTTTCTAAAAACAATCATGCATTATTGTTATTACACCAAGATGAACTAACATAAATACAGAGGATCGTACATGGCAATCATAAAAACTACTTTATAATGTGCAACATCATCACAGATATATTTTTGTTTTTGTTTTAAATTCAATCCGGCGATCAAGATAATCAACAACATGTAAATATATTATGATATTTATATATAAATAGTGCCGAGCAATTATATTTTTCAATCAAGTAAAATAATTATTTTATTCAAGTATTTTATTTATTTGCTTAATACTAAGAAAAATTTTTTATTTCGTCAAAAAAAAATTATTAGACATGACTTGCTTTTATCTAATGTTGTTTAGATCAGTTTTGTACCTTAACAAATATCCCGTATGAAAATGACATATATGGTCAAAATATATGATAAATATCAGAAAATATATGTGGCCAATTTAACTATATTTTTTTATATATATATTTTTTTTTATATTAAAAAATATAATATTCATCATATCCGAGTCCGTATATGTTTAGCATATATAAAATATATATTTCAATCATATACAAAATATATATTTTTATTATATATGAAAATATATACTCTTGTCATATACGAAAACTATACTTTGATCATATATACAAACATATATTTACATTGTGTAAAGAAAAAAAAGTTTTTTATTTGTATGTCCAACTCCAATTAAATTAGATTTAAATTTTAATATACTCTTCAAATCGCAGATAAAATTTTCAAAATTATTTAATTCGATGCGAATATATGATATACCCATATACACATACATATATCGAATAAGATATATGCTAAAATATAACAAAAAAAATATATGGTGCCATATACAATATAAGTTATATGCTATCATATATTTAATTTCATATAAAAATTATATATTTTTTGAATATAAAGGGAAATATATCAATACAATATATTATAAGGTAAATGTAAATGTATATATAGCTTCATATAAAGAACATATATGAAATACATATATTTACAACTGTATATAATTTTATATTAAATCAGCCAAATCGCTATATGATTTTTTATAATATACAATACACTATATCATATATTTTTTTGTTGCAAACATATATGATTTTATATATTTTAACCATTTATCGTTTTTTCATACGGGATTTTTTTCATAAATAAATAATTTTACCCTACGCAAGATTCGAACCCAGACCGACCACGCGAGAATCTACGCAGTAGCGCACTCAGCCACGGTGGCTTATTGTAAATAATGTTTTTAATAAACTCTTAAGTTACTCATCGATGTTTGTCACCTAAAATATTAATTTACACCACTGAATAATAAAATTTAAATATTTAATAATCAATGAGAAATTTCAGTTCATTATAAAAACAAATTTTTTTCTTAGTGCAATAATTTTTTTCTAATTTTTAATCATATATTTCTTCAATTCCTTTTTTTTTTAACCAAATAATTGTTTTATTGAAGTTTTTAATTGTAATAATTTTGAAAACGTATTAACTAAATTGTCGAAATATTTGCTTGCCTCAAGTAATTCATGCTTCTATAAATTTATAATTAAACTGAAGCAATTGTTTTCTTAAAATAAAAACTATCAATTTAATTTCAGAAAAAAATGACTTATTTTGAGTATTCATGGAAACAAGAAAAATAATTACCTGAATTAATTTTTTTTTCTCAGTGTAAAAAATATACATATAAATGAATGATCCTATAGATATATAATAAAGAATTAAAAATCAGTAGATGGAAGAAAAGTAACGAGCTCGACGGAACGCATGTCAACATGTAGCCGCATCAGAGTTCGCGATTGTATACAGGATCTAGACACGGCCCACTGGATAACTCCTCTCGCCGCTCGGCATTTTAGCTCATTCGCGCTCTCTCGCTCGCAGAATCCAACCTCCCAGGATCCGGTCCGGTCTGGCCGGTTGGGGTCGCCAGGGGAAGAGATGGATCATCCATCGCGGCGGCAATGAATCATGGAAGTCCTAGTCGCTAACGAGAGAGAGTGAGTGAGACTCTACATTGTGGATGTCCGTTGGCACACTGAAGGGGGGAAGAATGAGCTAGAGTGAAAGGGGATGGTAAAGTTCCGAAGCGGGGGTGGGTGGATAAGGGAATGAGTAGTGCGGGGACTGTGGGGTGTAGAGGAAGGGGCCGGTTACATGGAATGGCTTCCGGAAGTCCGTTCGCTCTATTTTTTATAAATAAAATGCGACCGCAGTAGCACTCTATTGTTTGGTTTACCCGAAACGCTCTGCTGCGGGAAATTTATATTTTCCATCAGACCGAAAAAAATACTTTGAGAAAATATGAAAGTTTTTTTCGATTCAGTTATTATTCATTTGATACGAAAATATAAATGACAAAAACTTGAAGAATTTTTCTGTATGATAAAAGAATAAAAATATTATTTATTATTATTCCCGCACTTGACCTGTGTGCTAAATTAAGACATAAAACCAAGTCCTGGTTCTGAACTACTGATGGTCGATAAAATGATCAGCGAAATCGATACAAGCCCGAAACTCTTGAAATCCGAGAACGGCTATACGATTCCAGATTTAACGATGAGCAAGAAGAAGATAAGTGAGTAAATAAGATCTTGGGGGTCTTATACTTCTCACTTGACACGGGGTTGATCACGACTTCTTCTAACAGTTAACAACGAGCTAATTAGTATTCCTGGTACTTGATCATTTATGTAGATATGTCTAGCACTCACCCTTCTCATCATCATGAAATCAACTAGATATTCTACCTGTCATGTCTTCATTAAAATCTCTTTGTTATTCAACGGCCTTTCACGAAGCCGTCATTGTTATAAACATATACAATTGAAAACTTGTTAAATACTCATTGTTTGATGTGTAGTCAATACTAATGTTTTTATTATTGAACATGCACTTATAGAAATTAATGCCGTAGAAAAGACTGAAAAAATAAATGACGCAGTTTTTATCTTCTAACCCATGCAAGAGCTGCCAGAGTTGAACGACGGGGCCCTACTTGGCCCAGCACTGGGGAACCTAGTTTAGGTACACCTATATTGGCCCATGCTTGGCTCAAGATTAGGTTCCCCTATCTTGGCCATTCAATGGCAACCCAGGCTTCAGCCAAGACTGGGTAACCTAGCCTTGGCCGTTATAATGATTACTCAAGCTTGGGCCAAGACTAGGTACCCCTGCCTTGGCCGTTCAGCAGAATTTTTACCGTTTTTTTTACATCATTTACCTCCCTTAGATAGTTTGAATGTTAATGATCATGAAATAACTTTGAAAATTATATAATTTTAAACCCTCGAAAAATTTGATCAAGAAAAGTTTTTGTTTTTCTTCTAATTACCATAAATTTGATACATTTGCGCATTTTTAGCCTTACGCGTGATACCTGAGGCAAAATAGACCAGCTGACAATTCTGAAAAAAAGATTTTTTTATATTTTTATCGTTTAATTGTAAAAAGTTTAATATACTTATTCATTTTTCGGCTGATTCTCTATGCCTGAAGCAAATTTGGCCACTAAAAATTTTTGCAAATGATAATTTTTTTTTAATTGATAAATTTTTCAAATAAAGTAAAGTTATCTATTCTCTAAAAAATTAAATAATACGTTTTTTAGTTCAAAATAATGATAAATAAGAAGTATAGCATTTTTTATTTTTTTTACTTAATAACAATAAGTAATTAATCTATATTATTTTGAAAATTAAACAACAGAACAATGAGATTGACTATTATTTATCATAATTTTTTGAATGTGAAATTTTTTTTCTGTGCAAAAAGTTCAATAAAACATTATATTTCTTCGGTTTCACTCCAGAAAAGTTGAACATTTAAATTTATTTTCTATTGTAAAAAATCAGAAGTTATGAATGTAAAAAGAATAAGTTTAAAATTTAAAACTACGACTTCTACAGATATGCTAGTGGTTGTGTTTGAAAACTGCTACTGGAGAGGATGAGCATAAATTTTTAAACAAGAATTTAAGAATATAGAACAAGCCGCATATTTATGGTGACATTTTGGCAACATCAGGTAACTAGAACGTAAGAAGGTACAAGAAAAATAGAAAAGACTACAAGGTCTGACCTTATTGCGTCATGTTGTGTTATGGTACCTCACAGTGCTAGACAATGAGGTACATAAATTATTAGTAACTAAACATCAGGAGTCAATTGTATGGGACAAAAATTTTAAATTTTCTTAAGTACTTTAAAATGATATATAGTTTTCGGTAGTCAAACGGAAATTTGCATTTGACCCAATAACGTGTATTTATATAATAAAAAAAAAAAAAAAAAAAAAAAAAAAAAAATTAAATTTGAAAAAAAAAAAACAAAAAGAAAGTAATGAAATTTAAAATAATAGAAAAAATCAGGCATGGTCAAAATCGACTCTAGATAGTAAGCGTGAGCATAAGCAATATGAAAGCAAGAGAGCAGCAAGTGGCTCGTACGTCAGCCGGTGGCTCGTAAACGTCAGCGGCGGTACTCGTAAACGTAAACGTGATGCTATAAAGGGGATTCATGAGGATGTAACTGGTAGCCTGTGCTGTCGCAGAACGAAATTGCCGGTGAATACATAGAAAAAAAAAAAAAACACTTTTGTGAGGATGTAAATTTATATCTTCATCTGATCATCTAGAATTTATATCAAAATAATTTAGAATCTAGAGAAGGAGATTTCATAAATACTTAATTTTTATTTTTTATCTGTGTCTTATAAATAAATTAGCGCAGTATATATCTGCGAATTTTATGCGAGCTCTATAACTTTGTATTTATGCTAAAGAACGCTACTCTTTTACATTGAAACATTATTTATGAAACTTCACATTATCAATTAATGCGAGCCTATTAATTTTCTTTTTTTCATTTCCACAAAAATTCCAACTGATGAATGCGTTTGAATATAAAAAAGTTATCATTGCAAAAATATTATTTATGAATCTAAATAGGAGAGGAAGAGGTCAAATGGGTCACCCCAAAATTTGACTAAAAAATTTGGTTTTTTCAAAAATTCCAAAATCTTTTTTGTAAGTATAATTGAGTATTATTTTGAATTTTTTTTCAGCTAAACTTTTTTAAAAATCGAAAGTGTCACTTGAAAAATGTTAATGACTTTTGATTTATGATATTATAACTATCAAAAATTTTTTTTACTTCCTTCGCATCCAATAATTATGTAAAATACAATTTTTCTTGATGTAAATTACCTGAAAGAAAATTTAATGTAATCAATTTTGTTATATTTTCAGAATTTTTTTTTTACCTTTTTTCCGGGGTGTTCCATTTTACCCGCAATAAAATAAAATTTTTTTTTTTTTTTTTGAAAGGCCGCTGACAATTTTCCCATTCACTTTGAATGTCATAAAAAAAAAGATTTTACATATTTGAGTCCCTGAAAATCTAGTATTTCCTTAAGTGCTCCATTTTGCCCCCCCCCCCCTTATATTAAAATATCATGTATCAAAGTATTTTATAATTTATTATAAATTTGAATTAAGTGACTGTTTTCAAAATAGCGCTCAGCCGGTCATTTTTTACTTTATTGTTCATTCGTCAAATTAAATTTAGGTTACGTTAAATTTTTCAATGATTGTTATAATTACATGTTATTCTATATATATTTTTAATTTGTGAAAATTAAATAAAGTGATATATTTTATAAATTATTCTCCAAATTCATAAACTTATGATAGTTCAATTAATATTGTCTTTGAGCGAGTAAAAGGCCATGTGTTGATCAAGTAACGGCACATCACAACTTTTAGTGAGCAACTATGGATCCACTCAACGGCTTATTAAAAAATTAATTATAATTAATTAACAACATTGTTTATAAAACTGAAATTTTATTCTAATATTTAAGACTACAAAAAATGACTACAAATAAAATGATTTTTCATTTAATTTTCCAATTTATATTGAGTGGTTTAATCTCACCCCAATGAAAAGTGAGCAGGTAATGGGTCTTTTACCTTATATTTGATCAAATAATATCAAAAGCTAAACGCAAATACTCATTATATCTTTAAAAGCATCAAAAACACTTTTAATCAATGAATCAAATTTATTTCAAGACAGATATAAATGAATCAGCATTGTTTAACAATAATGATTAACAATTATCGCAGACAAGCGTGCGGATGGAATCAAAACAAAGCAAGATGAATCCATGGAAATAGAATTGAAGGGAGAGTTTCGGTGAATTGTAAGGGGATGCTAGAAGGGTTATTAAATGGTATAAAGGCAAGGCCGCAGGTTCTCGGAGCAATGATTAAATCGGGTTGGAATCCCAGAGATCGGTTAACGAAGGTTCGCTGAGAAAACTTTATGGGAGGGGGGCGTAAGCGAAAGAGAAAAGCAACACGGGGCGGTACGAGGGACCAAAACAGTGGCATTCTGTGTTTAATCATGTCTGAGCAAGTAAGGGGACTTTCAAAAGAGAAGGGATACCGGAATTTGCATATAGTTGATGATCTTTTGCGTTTATGAATAACTACAATATACAGCTTCTAAAAGGGTCTCGGCATTTTTTTACTCTACAATTTTTTCAATTTTGTAAGTTTACAACTGAATTTTTATTACTAATCATTATAATAACACGAATTTATTTCTCTGCAAAGTATAATCGTATTTAATTCAACAATATGAATAGAATAACAGATATGTATTTTATCGATACTAACTGTCGTGAAAATTATTGAATTATCTATTTTCTGCCGAAAAATCTATTTCATGAACGCATCAATTGGTCTTTAAACATCTAATGAACTGTTGTGCATTGAATAGTGATAGTCATATAAGCAGTCTATAGCAAGCGTACATTGAGCTATGAGACGAAACTGCTATATTTGAAATGGAATACTTGATCAATGATCAGTTACTAACACTTTCAACAAGTTATTCAATAAAGAAATACTCTCTAAAAATGAACTTGTGAAAATCACGTCACGAACACTATTTGGCAGTAAATAGTCACTTATTGCTAGTCAAACCTTTACGGAAAAAATCTAATGAACATTTATAAACACTACTGAAAATTCATTAGTGTTGATAAGTGTTTTATTAGCAATCATTAGTGACTATTAGTACTCTGACTAGAGAATCTTACAACACTATTAGACGTGATTAGTGTTAATAGTGCACGCCGGGAAAAAATGTTGGTTTGAAACTTACCAGATTTTATTATGCTGTCGACCAAACTTGTAACATTGTTGAAAATAATTATGATTAGTATCCCGGGAAAAAAAATTCATATCTATTCAGATCAAATTAGATCTGATGTTTCAGATCTGAAAAGATCTGCATTTTGGCCAGATCTGTTTAGATCAAATTAGATCTACTCTGATCAGAATAGATCTGCTTGGATCTGAACAGATCGAGGTAAATAAAAAACACTCTTAGATCTGCTCAGATCAAATTGGATTTAATTCGCTAGATCTCAATAGATCTGTTTTTTTATCTCTATCCTAATAAAAATTGATATGTCTGATTAAAAATATATTAAATATATCACAATAATATAAAATATATAGGATCGAAGCCATTAAAATTAAAAGTAATAAACGTTTTATATTCCATATGAGATCAGCTTTATCTTTTCCTATAAATGATACAATTGAAATTTAACTTAATAAAGATTCATAATGAATATCACTCTTTTCCAAACAATACAAATTAACATATAATTAAGAAGATACTAATTTATATAAAACAAAATATCCAATAGTTATTGATCTCGACGGCAATATAAAATGAGTATAAATAATGAAATATTGTCATAAATTAGACTGATTTTTTGTTAAATAAAAATGATTATAATCAATACGAAGCATTTTGCATGATTATAAAGGATCACTATAAACAATAATGAAAGTAATTTCATTTTAAGATACATAAAGAATTTTTCCTTGAAGTATTTTATACTTATTTACCCAAGAAAGTCATGTAACGATGTATACGAAGTACCTATATGAATATTAGATAATATCGATAGTAGATTATTATCATGTTTAGATTTTCTATAATAAAAAAATGATTAGCTGAATAAACAAGTAAATGTATTTATTTTAATTACGATAGACTTTTTACAATTATCAACATTAGGTAAATGTGTCAAAATTCAGCTAGTAAATCTTATAATTATAATATAATGTGAAGAAATATTTCTTTATAATCTGTGCAGATCTAATCTAATCAGAACAGATCTGAACTTTTTTTCCCGAGAAAAAGTTATATCAGATCAGATCTGGTTTGATCCGTTCAGGTCCAATCAGATCTATTTATATTTAGTTCATAAATTGATCGTTTAATCAATGTTGATCTATTTTGATCTGACTAGATCTAGGTTGATTTAACTTGATCTAGGTTAATCTGACTTGAATAGACTCGATCAGGATAGATCTGGACAATTTTTCCTCAAAGAAAAATGTCATATCTGATCAGATCTAGTTTGATCTGAACAGATCAAATCAAATCTACTCTGATCTGAGTTTAGTATAAATTATGATCAAATTTGATCAGAACAGATCTAAATTTTTTTTCCCGGGATTGTATTTGTGATCATTAGTACTCCAAATTCTGAGTCTGGAAACGCTATCGGGAGTGGTTAGTGTTGAATAGCGTTTTATTAGTGATCATTGATAGTCTGATTAGTGAATCTTAGAATATTACTGGAAGTGATGTACTGACCAGGTTTTAACAGTGTTCATAAGTAATACGAAAAGTCATAGTAAGTAATAATACGAATAGTCGGTCACTGGAAATTTTAAACAAATAAAATGATTTTTGACTAAATGGGTTGTTCGATTTATTAAAATTATTCGAGTTTAACGTAAAAACATAACGTATTTTTGAATGGAACCAGTGATGAAGTTTATTATATGTTAGAATAAAAACATAATCCTCATAAATCCAGACAGAATTTTAATAGAAATCTGATATTGCTGAGATATTTACAATTTCTTTTTACTTTCTATCAAACCAGTCTTCTATTACTATTCAAATGCTGAACATTTTTTTGTATCGTCGAAGAAGTTTCACTCTAAAGAACTTAATTCTCATGCATCCTGGCTGGACCTGCTTTTGGTATCTAATTGTCTCGTCACATATACTGTGTATTTTATGAAAATTAAATGTAAGTACGAATGAAATGAAGTTCGCTCCGAGGGGATTAAATAAATAAAAAACCATCCACTCCGCAAAAACACTCCTTCGAAGTAAATTTTTTACAGTGTAAAACGCTCTAAAAACAATAGTTTGTCAGTTATTTTCTAATAAATTAAACACTGTCTAAAATTGAATTTGTGAATATTTTCTATTTGCAATTTAGTTTTGCTAATTTACTTTTAGAGAGTATATTTAATGACCCAACAAAAATTAAATATTTATAAAGGTCATGTAGAAGCTATTTAAAGAGGTTATCCTTTAAAAAAAAAGGAATATAAAATGAGAAGATATCTCAATCAACGATAAAAAGCCCAATAATTTACACCGCCACCCAGTAGAAAGATGATTGCACTGCTTCAGCGATGGCGAATATAAACGTCAAGAAAATGCCCAAAATTATGATAATGATTTAAAACTGTTTTTAGTTAAGACATTAGAAGACATATAATTTTGGATGAAAAGCAGGCACGTGTAAGTAAAGACTCCTTACAAATCGATTCTCTTGGCTTGTTTCATACACTCTTTCTCTTCTTTATATAGCTGATAATAAAGTTTAACGTGAATTATGGAGATAGCTCTGCGTCATTATATCGAAAGATTTCTATCCATATTCGCTTTATACGTAAATTCACTCACGAATCAATTCCTCTACATTGCGCTGAAATACATACCCGTTGACTTGATAAAAATGCTATCTCTCGAATTGTATCTAAGTCCATTATTTTTATCGACATACTGTAGCATTTCGCATTTTCACGGTTTAGTTTCCGAACAACAACTATAGTTTTGACTCCAATTTAAGAAGATGATCATTAAATTTTTTATTCGATAGAATTTTGACAATACTAAGTTTTGATTTTAATAATAAAATTTTGGGTTTCTTAAGGCAGTGTTATACTTTGAGTGCTTAAAAAAATCTATTTTTGAAAAAAGGAATAATAAGGAAATGAAAGTTGCTTTATTTTTTTTTTTATTCATCGCCATTTTATTATTCTTGCATGTACATCAAAAATTCTACTTCAGCCGATTGCTAGTGATATATTGAATCTGAAAATTCAAAAATCTTCTGTTTCAGATAGTTCACTTTTCAAATTTTAATTCAAGCGTAAACCCACTTACTAATCGAGGCATCCTTTTTGAATGATGTTTTTGTATATTAAAAGTGTATAAAATGTATAATAAAATTTCTTTAAATATACTTCATTAGTGTTTTTATTAAGCCTTACAAACCCTACATGTATATCTTTATTCATAATCTCATTAAAAATTCGTAAAAAATAGGTTTTTTCAAGCGCTCAAAGTAGAATACTGCCTTAAATTTTGAATATAGCGAAGGGGGCAAAATGGATACTTAAGGAAATGCAAAATTTTCGGACGCTAAATGAGCTACGAAGAAAAAGTGAAAAAAAAAAAATCGTTTCTAGAAATTGTATAAATTTGATTAAATAAAATTTCCTTTAAGCAATTTATGTAAAGAAAAATTACATATCTCATAATTTTTAGATGCAAAAGAAGAAAAAAAAAATGTAATAGTTTCTATCATAGACCAAGTCATTAACATTTTTCGATTGACATTTTTGATTTTTGAAAAAGTTTGAAAAAAAAACAATCTAAAATAATGCTTAATTATATATACAAAAATGTATGGAATTTTTAAAAAACAAACTTTTTTCATAAAATTTTGGAGGTACCCCATTTTGCCCTCCCCCTCCCCCTGCCCCTATGTTGTTAATTTTTATACGCAATATTGAAAAATAAAAAAAAAATTTCCATATTATGGCTCTTTTTAATGCATTCATCCATAAAACAGATACCGGTTAGCAAATGTAAAAGCTTGTAAGTTGCGCGTGCATGGGAGCTAAAGGAAAGTGGTGAATAAGGTGTATGTTTAAAAGATGGTGGGATAATCTTCCTGAGTTCCGATCGAAATTATAGCTGTCGATAAATGAATAGTTTACGAGCAGCGAAAATCGCTTGGGCAAAATATCGTCCTGCCCCGTGGAGACGTGCTGCTCAATTCACCCCTCTCATACTATCTCCAGAGGTAACCAGATTCTTTCTTGCTTCTTTTGCTGTTTTTTATTTTTGCAGATAAAAGATGAGTCAAAGACCGGATGAATGTCCGAGCCAAGCGTATTCTTAAAAATTTAACCTCAATAGTTTGTCATAAATAACTTTCAAATAATAAATTAATTATCAATCGTTTCACCATTTTTCATTTTTTAACTTTGGTAAAAATGAAAATTATTTATACCAATCATATTACTGAGTACTTAATTAATAGAGTTTACAAACAAGTAAGTCTACACAGAAAAAAAACTTAATTGAATCAAGAAGAATTTACTTGATCCAAGAATTTTAAGGTAAAAAAAATTTTTTTGATTCAAGAATATTTTTTCCTATAATTGATATTCTTGATTCAAGAAAAAAAATCTATGATTCGCCAATTTGAATTCTTGATTTGAGTATGATTTTTTTGAGTTGAAAAAAAAATTTTCAAGCCAAGATTTTTTTGAGCCAAGAGAATTTTTCTTGGTCAGAGAAGATTTCTACTTTATCCGAGAAAATTAAGGTTTTCGAAAAAAAATTCTTGAATCAAGAATATTTACTTTCAGCCAAGTATTTTTTTCCGTGT
This sequence comes from Microplitis demolitor, assembly GCF_026212275.2. NCBI lineage: Eukaryota > Metazoa > Arthropoda > Insecta > Hymenoptera > Braconidae > Microplitis > Microplitis demolitor. Next base: position 9,375,424 of record NC_068547.1, on the reverse strand, counting down.
ACACTGATTAAAAAGTAAACTTGATTCAAGAGAAAAAATCTTAAACCAAGAATACCGTTTTATAGAAAATTATTTTCTTGAGTCAAGAGAAAAATTCTTGAACCAAGAGAAATTTTTCGGCTCAATAAATTTTTCTCTTGACTCAAGAAAATCTTTGTCTTTAAAATGGTATTCTTAGTTCAAGATTCTTGCTCTTTAATCAAGTTAACTTTTTTATCAGTGTAGTGGACAACAGACGAGACTTCTAATTCAAAGGAGGCGAATTCGATCCCGTTTAGAGTCCAGTATTTTCAAAATACTAAATTGGAACGTGAAAATATTGAGTCAACCTCGACATAATTTTCTTAGTAAGAAAATAGCAGTACATGCGTTAGTATGATAAAGTGTCACCTTGAATAAAGTCGCTAGTGTTTTAAACCAAAAGAATTAAATACTTGGGTTAAGAATATCGCGCTATTGGTAAAAGAATAAAATAACTTTGATCAAATCTTTATAATTTTTGATTAGAGAATAAATTTTCTTTAACTGAGATTAAAATGCTTAAACAATGAATTTTCCCTTTTTGGATGCAAGCAAAATTTTGTTGAATGACAAAAAAACAATGAAAACAATTTTTTTTCGAGGCGCCTCCAGTGGTTCGCTGTCATGGACTTATTTCTTGATATTTTTACTTGAAAATTTTCCAAAGATACTCTAGATATCTTACTATAACGTGTATACGAAATAAACAAACCAACATTATTCATAGCTCCAAAAAAAATCATGAGAATATGCCTTTTTTTCGCTTTTAAAATCCCCCCCCCCCTAAGACAAGAATTCAATTTTGAAAAAAAAAAAATTCTCGATTCAAGTTAAATTTTTATTTGCGTAGGATCACGTCTTACAGTTAGAATATTTTATGAACAACGATGACCTAAAAGTCGACTTTGAGACTGTTAAAAGGCTCCTCAGCTTTATCATCCGGTCAAGCAAGAATTCTATGATGTATAATACGTTCAAAACATAAAAAAATATTTCTACGTGTGAATGTATGTGTGTATCTAAAACGGATTTATTGTTAGACGTTTGATGGACAAACCGGCGGGTGGCTTGTTAGGTACAGTATAACCAAGCCAAGTTTACTTGTTTACAAAGAAGAGTTATCGATCTTTTGTGTTCTCTGTTATTATCTTTACTTGTACTTGTACCAGGATGTTTAGTTTTTCGAGGTCATAAATATGATGCACAGAAAATAAAAACACAAAAATTTAATAAATATGATTGTTGATGAATTATCATGTCGATAAACTTGGTTTGATTAAAAAAGTGCATGAGTATTTTGAAATAAAATAAAAGTTCCTTTGGAGAAGAAAAAAACTGCATTAGAATTGAATTCTCATGATATTAAAAGTTTCAGTTCCTCACGGAAATATGCGGTGAATCAACAAAAAAAAAGACAAACCTTAAAAAAATAAGGGCAAAAAAAAAGATGGGAATAAAAATAGAAGTGTGATAAGAGTATACAGGCTGGCGCACTATCTTGGTGTGAGCAACAGCATGCTGATGGATGACAAATGGCTTCTCCACAACGCGTCACTTTGGACGCTGCTGGGGGGCTTCTTCTATATGTAGGAGATCAAGCATCAACTGGGCTGAGAAGAAAAGAGACAAGATGAGAGAGTTGGTTGAAGCAGAGTGTGGATGAGAAAGCATAGATGCAGAAGGAGGGTGAATCCATGGGGTGGTAAACGGGTCGGCGAAGATAAAGTGGGATGTCTGATCCTCCGACGAGCGAGCAAAAAGATCCCTGCGCTTCAAGTCCCGAGAGACGGAAGCTGGGAACGAGGAAAAACTCTTCTAATGCCAGCACCTCATCTCTTACTCTTCGCCTCACCTCTTTGACCTACACTCTGATCCACCTCAGTTACGAAGCGACATTCTCCCTTATACTAGTGAAGAAAAGAAACTTTGAAGGAAAAGAGTCTTCTCGCATTTTACTTTTTATTTTTTATTTTTTTCTTGATGTATTATTCTTCTCTCTTATTCTCCTTCATCAGTACTTCTCATTCTTATTTTCTTCTTAGTTTTTTTACCCTTTCTTTCAATGAATGCTCTCTGTCGTTTTTTACATTTTTTTATCCTCTCTTACTACGAAGTACGCTATTAATGAGTTAAGACTAGACTTCCATAAATAGACCTGTCTGTCTATATGAGGACTAGTCTTTAAGATCCACATCCGTTTCAACCATCAGTAGCCTTTTAATAGAAAATTTTATAACGCTCGTAATAAGCAACTCATTTATGACAATTACTTAAATAAGCTCATGTCAAAAAAATATATCTATTGTTGACATGAATTATTTTTTATTTTTATAATGGTACGGTTATTTTTTTAACCCGATTTAATACTCTCATGCATGAAGCTGCTATCGCACTGAGAGAAAAAAATGTATATTTTGAAGGAAAATGCTTGATTTAAGTATCTTAGTTACTTAAATAGTGCCAAAAAAATTTTTTTTCTTCAATCAAGTAAAATAATTACTTTATTCAAGTATTTTATTTACTTGCTCAATACTATAAGGAAAAAATTGTATTCTGTTAAAAAAATATCATTAGAGATAATTTTTTTTATATAATGTTGTTCAAATTAGTTTTGTACCTTATCAAACATTTTTTTTAAAAATAAATATTTTTACCCTACGTGAGATTCGAACCCAGACCGATCACGCGATGACCTACGTATAAGCGCGTTCAGCCACAGTGGCTTATTGGGAATCATGTTTTTAATAAACTCTTTAGTTACTCATCAATTTTTATAATCTTTAATATAAACATACACAACTAAATGGTTCCATATCTAATGAATTTCGTAAATTTGAACTTTCACGCTTTGAACTTTGACGATTTGAACTTTAAATAATTTAGTATTTCTTCATCAAAAATAATTTTTTTTTTTCAATATATTTTTTTCCAATAAACTTTGATGTATTTATGAGTTCTTCATCATCATCATTTTCATCATCATAATCATCATTAATGTTTATAAAAATATGAATAGTTCGTTTCATTCATAAAATTTCAAATTTACTAAATTTCAAATTGCCAAAGTTCAAATTGTTAAAGTTCATTAGGTCAGTCACCAATTTTTAATTATATCTTTCTTCAATTATTTTTATTTATTTCACCAAATAATTGCTTTATTGGAGTTTTTAATTGCAATAAATTCGAAAACGCATCAACTACACTGAAGAAATATTTGCTTGCCTTAAGTAATTTATGTTACCATAAATTTATTACTAAAGTGAAATAATAGTTTTCTTACATATTCTGTAATTTTTGAAATGAACCGATTTAGCTTTTTGAGGTGGCCTTTTAAGCGGCTTATTGATTTAAACAATTTGAGAAAAATCGAGCATAATCGGTACAATACATTCGAAGATATTCCAAAAATTTTATTTTTCCAAAATTGTTTTTTCCGGATAGCTTGTAATGTATTCTATGGATTGATTCCAAAATCTATCAAGCTCTAAAACTTTGTTAGTCGCGCCGAATGCCGCATCAACCATCAAAATCAGTTTATTTTTTCAAGAGAAACCGTTCTCGAAAGTATTGCGAAAAAGCGTTTTTTATTCTAAAAAAATCCAAATAGTTGAACTAATTAATGATAGTTTTTTTTTAACATTAGTAGTTAAAAAACCGCGTCGAATGTTATTTTGACTGTCAAAATCAGTTTATTTTTTCCAAAGATATTACTGATAAAGAAAAAAAAACAACGATTTCCTTTATTATTTTTTTCTTGTTACACTGTTTATTATTTGAAATTCCGCAATGGAAAGTGCAACATTGCTATTTTGGAGCTTGAAGAGCTCAGAAATGTATTAACAATAATACTTTCGAACTCAAGAGTTCGAAAATAGCGAGCAGTTTAGGGGCTGGCTCGCAGGGTCAGGTGATTTTGAGATTTTGATTTCTCAATGTAACCATATCATTCATCAATCGTAAATTTGGTACGTGAATTTAAGGTCGAGTTCATAAATATATACGGCACGTTAAAAGGATTGTTGATCGTTGTATTTATCTTGGATGAAATACTCATTGAAGTACAATAGACTCATATCAGTCAATATTTCTTTACTACTATACATCTACACAATGATGGACGATTAGTACGCCGGGAATAACACTGAAGTGGTAGAATAAATCTGATAAGTAAGCGTTGCACGACGTCTTAAGATGGCCACAAATCCGCAGCGATAAACCCCAAGAAGTGAGCTAAAATGCTGTAAACGTTGAGTTAGCTATAACAGAAGAAATAAAAGAATCTATAAAAAATGAAGGTACAAGTTTAGTAACAGCAAATAAAAGCAATTTTTTAAATTGATCGTTATTACCAATATTCCATGTTAGATCAAAACTCAATCAATCCTATTGCTTTTATATTACGTTCCGTTATAGTAACAAATTAAAAATATTTACAACAAAAAAATGTATGCTTGTAACGATCAATATGTTTTTGAAATATTCTTTCAAATTATATTAAAATAGGTATTAGTTTTGTGAAAATTATAAGCAATTTTTATTTTTCTAGACATAGAATACAGATGTTTAGGATATTACTGTCGATTTTAGAATTATTGTTCAGAATTTTTAAAAAATTTGAGACGTTAAAAGATGCATTGAGAAAAAAGTACCCGAGTGGAAAATTTTGATCTGCTATAATCAAATAAAAATTTCTAATTATTTTTATTCAATTTCACTTTTTATTTGTATTTAACTAATATGTGAAGTTACTAGAATTTCGGCCGTATTATTCATTATTAAGACTATTTTCAGACTTGATTTCAATAATTAGTAGTTTGGTTTTGATCGCCTCTAGATTCAAATTACACTTTTTTGTCATAATATTTTGCCAACTAATTTTTTAATTCAGACTAAAATCAGATATTTATTTTCGATTATTATTAGCCTGCTTTTGATTATCTGTAGATCATAAGCAGCTTAAAATTTTTATAAAAGATTAAAGAGAAATCAACTAAGAAGTTCAAATGTAGACCAAATAGTCTTAAATTTAAGACTAAATAAGATAAAGACTAAAGTGTATTCTAAACTAAAGCCCGAGAAATTTGAATTTTTTGACTTGAATGGATACTAATTGAGTCAAAATAGCTAGAAGCAAGTCAAAAAGTCCTAAAAAACACATTTGATTTCGGCTAACTTGACCTATTTAGTATCCATTTAATTAAAAAAAGTAAAATATTCGGCGTCATTGAACCAGCGGCAACAGGACTAAATCTATTTCATTGCACATATTTAGTTATCTTCTGTTCAAATAACTATAAGTATATGAAATAGCAGCTTACGTGGAAATTATTGTAATTTTCAAAACTATTTTCAAATTTTTTTAGTACTCAATCATGTTTCTATAATCAAGTCTTCTCATTCAAAAATGTAGCAAGTCCATCTAAAGCTCGTTCACCTTTACCTTTCTAGAATAGCAGGTCTCCATCGACATGAAAATTGACCTATTCATAGTCATTAAGAAAATATCTTTTTCTTTTTGTTATATCAATTCTGTCAGAATATTTTTCATGTATTAGAAAATTAATTTCTACGATATTCATCACTCGGACATATTTTAAAATATAATAAAGACATAAATAATACATAGATGAGGTTCTAGTCTCTTTAATCAAAATAGACACATCGGAACCATACTAGAGGATGACCGACGTTGAGAAATTACGTCCATGTTTCCCTCCAGGTAATCGTCTGAAATGCTCCGTCAGTATTGCATATATATATACATATATATAAGATATATATGACCAGTACTCAGAATTAATTGGCCATCAATTATCAATGTTTAATTAAAATACTATCACATAATATTTTTTGCTATTTAGAATATGTAAATATTTGCTGTGTCGTATTGAAAAAAACGAAAAAAAAAAAGTTTAGTAATATAACATAAAAGCAAATTATAAATTGCTATTCGCTATAATATCCAAATGAAATCTGTTCTTATAAATGGCGGAAGAGACACGAAGAAAAAGTAAATACGATGCCGACTAAAAACGAGATACATCTGAGCATAGCGCGATAGGAAATCTATAAATGAAGGCTGGTAAAAAAGTGGAATTCAGTCCGATGGCATCATTAATAAAAGTGTCAATGGTGTCAGTGAACTAATGTCGGTAGTCACTCGCTAGATATAGGTAACGAAGAGGTAGCGTTCCTATCTTGGAAGGGAATTTTACCCTCCATCCGAACTATCTTCGAACGCTACTTCTTCTTCCCACTTCTACATATTCTTTTTTATTCTTATCCCCCTCCCTTCTCTTCCCCCGCCCACCCACCCGAATAGTACACAGAATTTATCCTTTCTGTTCAAATAAATTTTTTTGCGTTTTTGACTTTTTTAGCTGAACACACAAAATTTTATTCCGTTAAGATCTTCATCTTCCAATAAATGGACTTAGCTTTTGGTCAACATTTAAATTGCTATTCGTTTATCGCCGTAATTAATTATCATTCAACAGTACATGTAAAAGAAAGCCGTTTAATTGGCCACTTGAAAAAAGTCTTCAATATTGATATAGGGATTTTTCACTATCTTTTCAAGTCATATTTTACAATCGTCAGTAGCTCGTTATTACTTAGTTTTGTTAGTTTCAAATTTAAAACGGTAGTTCGTTAATAATTATCTTATAATTAATGTATAGGAACTATAATCAAGAAATCATTTATTTCAATATCTAATTATTTATTTTGTATACTACATAAAAAAAAAAAGTGTAGTTGAGCTTACCACTATTGGGAATACATATAATACACTAACTAGTAATATATAAGATCCTTACACATTTAGTAATCACTACGAGCTTGTTGTGGCACACAAACTGTAGTAACTATTACTAGTGTCGTTTGGGTTCTTACTACTTCACATCATAGTTTTAAATTTTTTATCCTTAATTTATTTATTGAATATATGTTAATTGATATTTATTATTTTTCATGGCATTTGAAAGTTTTGAAAATTTTTTAATTTATTCCACATTTTTCGCACAAAGACTTTTTTAATTATTTTAAAATAGATTTGTAAATAATTAATCCAAAATGTCATACGCACTAAATTTTTGAAGTACATTTTTTTTCTTTACTTCATGATATTTTATTTTTCATTTAGAATTATCTTTATGACAAATTAATTCTTGTATTACTAACATAGATTCATTGAGTATTTAATTTTTGTTGAAATAAAATACAAGCACGTGATTTTAAAGGTTATAATTCACACATTTAAAGATGGAGTAATTACAACTACAATTGTGGCGCTAGTACATCCACATAGTGGGGTAAAAACGTTGAAGGTGGCGCTGTTGGTTTCGTTTGTCAGTCATTTCACTCCACATTGGAGTAGATTGTACAAATTATGTGATATTGTGTACTCCAAAAATAGTAATACCAACAAATTCTTATAAAATTGTGTGGTTACAGAAACCGCAAGATGAGTTTTCCATTAAGTACTTACTAAGCCTACAAATTTTTACCTCAGTCGAATAGTAAATGCTACTAGATTTATCAATATGATGACTCCAAAGTGTTGCTCAATTATCACTAGTTCAATATAGTAAATCTAACTTTTCATTTTTCCAAGTGTTGTTTATGTAGAATTGAAATATATATATATATATATGGGGCGTTCCACGCCAAATCGGACACCATTTAGCTTTTGCATCACGGATTTTTTTGAAACTTCTTTTATCTTTTAGTATAGGTTGAAAGAGGCCCTCATGATTTTTTTCAAATTTTTTCCTCCAACCGTTTTCGAGATATCAAATTTTGAAAAATATAGAGATTTTTTTTTCACATGCCTACAACTTCGCGAAAAGTGGTTTAAATAAAATTTTCATGAAGACAAAATATGTTTATTTTGAGACATCTTTTCAGTAAAAAATAAAAAAACAATTTTTTGAACCACGCTTCTACTGAAATTTTAAATTTTAAATATAAATTGGTGATTTACAAAAAACAGGTACTGATCGATTTTCCTTATAATTTTTCACAGCAAACTGTCACCTTTTCTACAATTTTTTCAGCGATGCTTATAATGGGATAACGATGGGATCTATTTTTTTTCGATTTTTTAAATTTCACATTCCGGTTTTTTTCAAAGAAAAATGTGTAAAAAAAATATCATGCTCAGGATTTACTATTAATAATTATCTGACACACAATTATCATCAAAATTTTCAAATTTTATTTCCACAGAAAAATTATTATTAATTCACATCTATTTCCTTACACGTTTAATAATTTTTCTGTGGAAATAAAATTTGAAAATTTTGATGATAATTATGTGTCAGATAATTATTAATAGTAAATCCTGAGCATGATATTTTTTTTACACATTCTTCTTTAAAAAAAACCGGAATGTAAAATTTAAAAAATCGAAAAAAAATAGATCCCATCGTTATCCCATTATAAGCATCGCTGAAAAAATTGTAGAAAAGGTGACAGTTTGCTGTGAAAAATTCTAAGGAAAATCGATCAGTACCTGTTTTTTGTAAATCACCAATTTATATTTAAAATTTAAAATTTCAATAGAAGCGTGGTTCAAAAAATTTTTTTTTTATTTTTCACTGAAAAGATGTCTAAAAATAAACATATTTTGTCTTCATGAAAATTTTATTTAAACCACTTTTCGCGAAGTTGTAGGCATGTGAAAAAAAAATCTCTATTTTTTTCAAAATTTGATATCTCGAAAACGGTTGGAGGAAAAAATTTGAAAAAATTCATGAGGGCCTCTTTCAACCTATACTAAAAGATAAAAAAGTTTCAAAAATATCCGAGATGCAAAAGCTAAATGGTGTCCGATTTGGCGTAGAACGCCCCATTTATACATGGGTGGATATTGCATTTGAAGTGAAAATAATCCCCAAAGAAAAAAAGAAGCAAGAGAAACTACTTGACACGATGCTGGTAAATTTATCAGTGTTGAGAACGCATTCTATCATCGTCTACTACAGAAGAGTGCTCATATGATGCTACTAATATATTTGAAATAAAAAATGGCACAAGAAGCAATCTAACTTTAATTATATTACTGCCATTAATTGATATTTTATGCATAAATTAGAAACCCTTCTAAATAAAAAATATGGTAAATAATTTTTATTGTAAAATAAATAAGTAGTAACCGAAGAATTGAACAAAGAGTTAAATGAATTTTGGCAGAAAATATAAGATCGTGAAAAAAAATTAATTAATTAGTCATATAAATTTTAATGTTAATTAATTTTGTTGATTTTTCCAAAAAAAGTCAACAAAAGCACATTTCAATAATAGTGAACTTGAAATGATTTACGTGCATAAAATTTATTGTAAATAAAATATAAAATATATTTTGTTGTATGATAAGTATCTATAATCTTCATAATATGAAAGACATGTATGATATGTTGAGCCAAACTTTAATGACTCAAGTATCTTAGAGTTTCAAACAGCATAAAAATATACACAATTGACATGGCAACATACATTAGAATAAATATATACCTGGAGAAATTATTCTTGTTTGAAAGGTTATGGTGTCATAGTAAGGCCGAACCATGTTGGCCGCCTGCGAAAATTAAAATAAACATATTGCAAACATTACTACGGCTTTAGTGAAATTGACTATGATCACTTCATAAATTATTGTATCCATTGCAAATATTACACTGATAATAGTAATTTTTGCATGTGTCTATTTAAATTTATGCAGTTGGCCCACAAAGCCCGAGAACGAGAATAATTTCTGCGTCTCTATCTACCTATCCTAAAAAATTTGGTGTTAAGTTATCGCTTATAGTCTTAATCACCATGGTTGCTATGGAGACTATTCTCATAGTATCGGTTGCTATGGAGACTGTTGTCATGTCAACGGTTGCTATGGATACTGTTGTCGATAGCAGCGGTTGCTATAGGGACTGTTGTCATGGCAACGGTTGGTTACGTTAGCAGCTAATAGAGACAATAGACATCCATTTAAACAAAATACATGAAAAGCAACATGCACGTGTTTGTGCGCACACATTAAGTCTAGTTTTATATTAAATGAAAATTTATAAATATATTCACCTTTTTTTAACCAACCCCATACTAGCCAGTGTATATATATATATATATATATATATATATATATATATATATAACTCATTCTTTCCTTGTCAATTTTAATTGGTCCCGCAATTATCTATGCGAAAGGCACGAAGGGACTGAGAAATACACGATTGGAATATCAAATCCGTAGCCCCAAGAGGGAGTACCAGTACGCAGTTCGCATAATGATCGTTAGGGTACACAACGGAAGGGTTGTCGTGTTAAAGGGTCATATGAAGTAATCAAGGGAACGAAGAGGTCAAGAATATATATACATAGGCAGGGTGGTTTGACGTCTTACTTGGCCAATCGCAGTCACGTTAATTAATAAAATATCCTTGCCTTAGCTTAATGTATAGTCACTGTATACGTTTTACTGATGCACAAGAATTTTGAACATGAATTTAACAAACGTACTAGAACTAATAATAGACAATTTTAGTCAATGGATTTCATTCGTATATTTTTTCGAGATTTAAATTTACGAGGTTAAGATTTATACCCATTTTTAAAATACTCCTTTTTCCTTATGTTACGATAACATCATTTTATTAACTGGTGCTCATACATTTATTTTTTATTGCCATTTTGTATATACCCTACACAAAATTAATCCGTCGAACAGATAGGAATTAATATTGACGTTTTTCTGTGTGACATTTACAATTCATTAATGATAGATGATCTCGTATATACTAATTTTCCAACTTTTCCTAAGTTTCAGTCTCATTGTTTAATTTTTTCTATGTAATTCAGTAAGCAAAAATTCAAAAATTGGCCAGGCAAAAGTATTTGTCTAAAAAAGCTAAATTTGGCCGAAATTTTATAATTCTTAGAAAACAAAACGACGGTTGGCCGATAAATTGAGTTGGCCGATTTTCGATTTTTTTTAAGCCTAGAAAAAAATTTATTATTATTTTGGCTTGAAATTTTTTTACCCGGGTGATGACAAAGAAATTTTCGCTTTTACTTTTTTAAGTATATCGAATTTTTCAAAGCAACACACCTGAGTCGAAAAATTTGATCTATTTATAATCTGATGGATCCTTTCTCAGATTTTTAGGTAGATTTCTTTAGAAATCGGCCTATTGCAATGGGTCTCATGATCGAATTATCACAGAATTTTGTCACCATACGTCTTATTTTACCTCGTAGAATCAAAAAATACCATCCGCTCAAAAGTTTATATATATACATATATACAATATAACGCGCCTTGTCGTCACGATAGCGCCCGCAATTCTTAACGGATCTTAATGAAATTTTATACATTTATTTATTGGGCGATTACCTTGATCAAGTTCGAAGATGAGCCCAATCGGTCGATTAGTTTGGAAGTTGTGGGCGTTTGAAATTTTGTTTGATTTTCATAAAAATGAATTTTCTGGCTTTATCCTAAAATTACTTTTGAACCGGAAATGATAACTCAATTCTGTAAAAACTATCTCAAAATTTGAACGATTAGCTTTTCTTTTCACTGTAATACTTAATTTTATGAAACATCTTTTCTAACAATTTGATGATATTGAAAATTTCACAAAAAATAAAAAAAGCTTATTTTTGCATAAGTCTTCCAATAACTTTCAATTGATAAGGCATAACTCATCTCCTTGAAATTCATATTTAAGCTTATAAAATAAGTAGTAAAATAAAAATATGCTCTTTTTTTGGTATTGCAAACCCCTTTCCCCCCTTAATTTACCAATTTACCAATTGGAAAACAAAAAAAAAAAATAATAATAACAAAAAATAAAACAAACAAAACTCTTTTATATTTATAAGAAAAAATTAATTACTTTGGAAAAAAAAAATGGTTTTTCGTAAAGTGAATGAAGAAATTAAATAAATGAGGTACTGCCTTTTTTTGGTTATACCAATGATCTTTTCCCATGTTCCTCCTCTTACTACATCTCTTCATCTCTTTTTCCATTCACCCTCATCTTTTTCACTCATTACAGTGTGGATTTCGTACTTGTATACGAATCTACGTCTAAATGTACAGGGAAAACGACGACGCCACGTACCCCGACGTCGCCTGACGCGCTCGACTGACGCTTCGGGCGAAGATTAATGGGTTCGAGCTCTGAAATCCTAGAAAATAAATAGCGAGAGGGAGGAACGAAATGTTAGAAAGAAAACGAGAGTGTCCTAGAAGAATCGTTGAGCAAGACGCGCGCCTGTTGGAGAATCGTCGTATACTCTAGGGTATAACCACCATTGCTCTTTTTTCATCTGTCGAAGGAAGTAAGAACATGTAGAGCTAGAAACTACCCCACCCGGATGATGGATATCATGAGCCCATTATCGCTCGATTCGAATGGAGGCTGAACCATTTCTTTTATGCTATTCATCTCTGTTCGTTTATTTTTTGTTTCTGCCGATTATTTATTCTGCCGATGAAATGAATTAAGAAAAAATATTTCATTTTTAACCTAACTAATGGTTTTACTGTAAGAGTTATTATAGAATTGAAATCACTGTAAACCCAAAATATTAAATTAAATTCAAATTATATACTTTTAATTCATCAATTATTTAATGTATTACTTTATTGCGTAATTTTTTAATTTTAATCTGTTTTTAATAAAATATAAATTTTAAATTAACGGTTTCGTGTAAAATAAATCCATTCCAAAAAAAGTTCAAAAAAGTTTGACAAACAGAACTTCTAAATTTTGGACAATTTCAAACTTTCGTTGAATATTAAGGATTTTAATAATGAAAAATATGGTCAATTTAGAACTTCAGGTGAATAAATTTTAACTTGTGTGAAAAAAACAAATTCATCCCAAAAAAATTCCAAAAAAGTTTAGCAAGTAGAATTTCGAAATTTTGGACAAACTAGAAGTTTAAGTGAAACTTTTGTAATTTTTATAGCAATAAATAAAAGTTTACCTAGAACTGTTACAGTAGCAAATTTTGAGTAAAAAAAGAACGTTTTTAAAACAGATTTTTCAAAACGCATTTTTATTACGTTTTACTATCGTTCTGAAAAAGTTCAAAAACCTCAGATTTGGATTTTTGAAACGTTTTTTTGATTTTTATGGCGCTATTAGTTTCTAATGGAACTTTTCTAGAATGAAGATGGAGTGTAGTAAAGATACGTTTAGAGAAACATGTTTTAAAAATGTTCTTTTTACACTCAAAATTTGCTTATATAAAGTCCTAGATATGCTCTTATTTTTTACTATCAAAATTACAAAAGTTCAAAAAAAGTTCTCATCTGTCTTAAGTGTAGAGAATTCCACGTGTCAAAAAAAGTTCAAAGATTTCTAAGCTGAAATCTTAATGTTGAAAACGAATTCACGTTTTCAAAATTATGATTAAAAAATTTTCTCATATTACTCAAAATTTGCCTCACTACTCTCTTAAATTTGAAACAGTGAAAATAGTAACTATTTACTGTTTACTAGTGAAAAGTATATCACTAATTCAAACAGCGGTATACTTTTTATTAGCAATAAGTAACTATTCACTGCCAAACAGTGAGTATCACGTGATTTTCACTAATTCGTTTTTTGAGAGTAAAAATTCTAAACGAACCGAATTTTTTGCTCTTAAAACCCTAAAAGTTCGGAAAAGTTACTTGAAATTTTAATCTGTCTCAAATTTCAAAGTTCTGAATATTACATTTTTTAGGAATCTTTTTGTAACGAATTTTTTTATAACCGAATTTTTTTTTTTAATATAGTACGTGATAAATAATTGGGTGTTAAACTATAATTATATTCAATCTTATAAATTCGAAACAAAATATTCAAATATATTTCTGTTAGACTTTATCTCTATTCACCATCATTATTATTATTTTTATTGTTCTATTTTGAATAATGTCCAAAAAAAAACAAAAATGAATATTTAACTTATGTTCATTTAAATATTTGATTTTAAGATTATAGTTGACTGACATACCTTATCTATTTTTAATTTTTCCTCTAATCTACATCGCCGAGTTTTGTTTTTGGTGTTTTGGTAATTTTTTTTAACTCCTGGATGAAATATGTGCTTTATATAATAGTCATGACATAATTTATCACTTTGAAATGTCTTGCGGTGTTCTTCTCAATACTTTATGAATTCCTTATTTATGAGAATGGATTACCCCCATAATTTTGCAAAAAAGTTCATTTTCCAAATTTCTTTTTAAACATTCCGAAAACACTTTTGCAAATAACTTTTTAACTTCCCGCTTAGAGAATTGAAAATTTTCAAAAATTCGTGAAGATTTTCGAAAAGCGAAATTCCAACAGATCTTGACGTTTTGAGGTTCTAGAGGATGCTATTCTGACTAATTTCAAGAAAATGTACAAGTGTTTGCAGGTGTGTAAATATATATTTGTACTCTCTAAAAACAAATTCGTGAAAATCACGTGACAATCACTATTTGGCAGTCAATAGTCACTTATTGCTAGTAAAAAGTATATCTCTGTTTGAATTAGTAACGTACTTTTCACTATAGTAAATAGTCACTATTTTCACGGAATTTGAACGGATGAACCGATTTCGCTTTTTGAAGTGACGTTCAAAGCGGCTCATTAATTCCAAAAATTTTTTCAAAATTGAGCATCGTTGGTACGATGCATTCAGAGATGAACACTGAAAAAATATTTACACCGGCGGCGGGGTTATATTTCAATGTAGCTTTCGGTGTTGAAAATTAACACCGAAAATTTTGACACTTACACCACGTGGACTTACCCCTTTTTACAGTGTATCATTTAAAAAAAAAAAGAATTAGCGTATTTGAATCCCCGAAAATTTAATATTTTCTTAAGTACCCCATTTTGCCCTCTTCTTTATATATTTTAAAACAATGAGAAGATTAAGAAATTAATAATATTTTTAAATTAAACTGCTCATCAATTACAATAACGCCATTATTTTTTTTCTGTTCCAGACACGGTTGAAATAATCGAGAGTGAGAAGTGCTGAACTTAAGAATTAACCGCATCACAGATTACGAATTGCTGTGAATAAAGTGTGGATACACTCATGAGTGAAAAAAGTCTAATTGTCTTAATTTACATGATGCCTGCGGGCATGTCTACAATTTCCCTTTCTCAGCCGAGCTTATTTTCACTTTGTCTTTGTTCTTTTGCCATAAAGAATAAATAATAATATTAGAACGCACTTAATAAATTTTACCCTACAAAAAAAAAAAAATATATATATATATATATATATATATATATATAAATATATCAAAATTATGTAAAGTAAAAATTACTAAGCGTGTGATTTCTTTCAAGTGACGGTAACTTCTAAAAAAAAGTGAG
This sequence comes from Microplitis demolitor, assembly GCF_026212275.2. NCBI lineage: Eukaryota > Metazoa > Arthropoda > Insecta > Hymenoptera > Braconidae > Microplitis > Microplitis demolitor. Next base: position 9,360,026 of record NC_068547.1, on the reverse strand, counting down.
ATGTAAAAATATCCCTATTGTCAGCAAATATAGTGATGATGAATTATTTTAAATACTAAATAACTAATGCAAAAGATTACAGTCTGATTATTGTCTTATTTGCATAATGCTGGGCTTGCAACGTTTTTTTTTAATGTGTCCGTTCTCTTTTATTTTCTCTTCCGCAGAACTAGACCGTGCATCCAACCATGGATAAGTATTCAGCGTCATCAGATTAACAACTGCGGAGCATAATTCACCGATTATACCATCAATTATTCGCGGAAGAATCAATTAATAGGAAAATAACCGTTTTGAACAATTTATAAAGTACTATTTAGAAAATTACATTGATGTAATTAGTGGTAATTCTAATAAATCTGGTTAATAAGTACACTTTTAACTATACTATGAACGTTTTATTTAAATTTGTATCTATAATTTAATAAAAATACGAAGGAAAAAATATAAATTTGCTTTAAATTTAAGTTACAATGAGTAAATTAATGTTGTAAACTCGAGACGCTATTAAAATTGTGTAATTTTTGTTGTATAGGTGAGGGTAGGGCAAGAAGGCTCCCCCAAAATTTGTTAAAAAAATTATTTTTCTGTTTTTTTAATTACCATAAATTCAACATATCTGTGCATTTTTAGCTCTACGCATGATACCTGGGGCAAAATGGACCAGCCGAAAATTCCAAAATAAGATTTTTTCATATTTTTATCGTCAAATTATAAAAAATTCAATATATTTATGCATTTTTTGGCTGGTTCTCTATACCTGGGGCAAATTTGGCCACTAAAAATATTTTAAAACAATAAATTTTTTTTAATTGATAAATTTTTCAATTCGATCAATTTTTACAGTATTCACAAATATACTCATCAGAATAATATTCATCTACATCCGCACAGGAATCATGAGATCATTTCTTACAATTTTTATATTGAATCCATGATTCCTTAGATTCCAAATAATGTCCATTGCAATAAAGACAGTTACAACCATCAGTTTTAACTTTTGAACAATTTTTTTTTGTGTTTTAGACTTTATTTATTTTTGCTAACTCCAGGTGTTTTCTCTTTTATTTTGGCGGCAATTTCAAATTCAAATTCAGTTGTATTGCAATAGTTGTGAAAAAATCATTACAGTCAATTTTTTTTAGTAAGAGTGAGGGGACGATTTATTACACCTTAAAAAAATTTTTTTTAGTAAAATAAAAGTAAATATAGTTGTCAAGAGAAAGAAATAAATTCTTAATGCTGAAAACAATTTTACAAAACAAAAAAAAAATTTTTTTTATTTTTTTTTTGAGGGGGCCGTTATGCCCCAGAAAAAAAAATCAATTGTTTATTAAAGTTTTGGCAAAATGTTCTTCATGAATTCGTACGAAATTGAATATTATATTTTAGAGACTCGTTTTCTCCATGTGTGTAATTTTATAGAATAAAATTTCATGTGACGAAAATAATTATTTATAACAAATATATATGTATATATGTATACAGATGGTGGAAAAAAAATGCCATACCCAGCGTGAGTAATATTAATAACATAGAAAAATAAAAAATATATATTCTGCGCTATACAAACGATATGAGGGATAGGAGAATAGCTACGGAACTTGCGTTGATTGATCGGTAGTCTCTGGTTCTCCCTTTGAATCAGGGAGCTTCTCTCATCCGTAGGGGTATATTGCTTACTATGCTTCACAGTATGCTTCCGGACGTAGCAGCCGCCGACAAGCCATCAGACACAACGTTCTCTACCTCAAATCGAATCTTCTTGTCTTCTGTGTAAACTATAGTTTGTCACCAGCCGTTTCATAAGCCAACTTTGAAATATAATCTTAAGAGTGTACTCCACTATTTACATTTTTTTACCGACTCACAAAGTTTACAAAAATTTTTATATGTCAAATTTTAAAATCATTTTTAGTCAACTTTTAATACGAAAAAGAAAAATAGTTCAGATTCAACGAAATCTGATTGAAATTTCAGATCTTTATTGACATCAATTGATCTCTTCAGATCCATATAGATCTTCAATGCAAATTTTTTTTTTCTTACAAAAACCGAATCTTTTTTAGACCTACAATTTTGAATTGTTATTTATGAATAATTTGTTCTATTCTAGTATTAATTCAAGTATAAGATCTCCGAGAATCTAAGTCGATCTAAATATCAATAAAATTAGATTTTGTAAATCTAATTTATTTTTTTCTGCACAAATTATTCGAATCCACGCAAATATTCCTTAAATCTGAATTCCTTGCATATCTTCTACTACATAGTTTTATGAAAAGTAAATATAGGGGAATGCGGAGCCAAATGGAAGATCTGAGCCAGTATAATTCAGTTTTGTGGCTTCTAAGCACTAAATCCTATTCGTATTTATCTTTTTCGAACGAAACTATTAGTCTTTTAAAATAATTTCGATTCGAGACTTTTAATTCACTTTTTCAATTTTTGGGAAATCACGTCTCGTTTTTCTCTTCTCTACATCTATCGACAATAACTCCGAAATACATCCATTAACTCTTACAACTGAATAATGTTTATTGTAACCCTGGAAAAAATAGTTGACCGAAAATACGCCGAAGAACGGTAAGTTTGGTCGAAATTATTCTGAAGCCGTAAAATTTCATTGGAAAAAGCCGAAAGTCAGCCGAAAACACACCGAAATTTTATTATTCTTAATAAATAGGTCGATAAAGTGATTCAGCCTCTTTTCATCTCTTTTTAGGTTTAGTCGCCTGCCAAACTTCGGCAATTTTTCAGCCTGGCTCGTTTTCGGTCTTATTTTCACTATTTGGCCTTTTGTCGTCCACTTTTCGCTGAGAAAAAATTTTGTAACATTTTGAGCTTGAAATTTTCTAACCGTAAAAGAAAATCTACAAGAAATATGTAAAATGGAAGTTGTAAAAATCCGCAGTCTAGAATAAGTAAAAGATGAGCTTATTTCTACAAGAATAATATGAGCCCTTGAAAGCCATCAGTGAAATAATATTTTCAAATAGAACATATTTATGCAATTGAAGTGAAATATTTTCCGTTTTTCTAGCATGTGTGTTCCATATGCCGTTGGAAAGTAATAAACTTTTACAAAGAAAGATATTGCGTAACAATATTTCTGTTCCCCGAGACTCATTGATGAGGGTGCTGTAAAATATTTAAAGAAAGCAACCAACATGTGAACTGTAACGTACCGTAAGGATTTTCACTTTCTATTACATATTCATAAATATTTACATATATAAATTTATATATATAGTGCAATATTGCACTATATTCTTTTACTATGATTTATTTCTGTTAAATCAAATTTTTCATTGTATGAACTTTATTTTCAATTATCAGTTATAACTTCAGTTTCAAATCGCCGTAATTCAAATATTATATGCAATGAGAAAAATTTGAATTAACTAAAGCTATCATTTGTGAAGACAATAAAAGTTATTATTATTCAAAGCTTCATGGTAGTGAGTACTTTTTTTTTCTTAATTATTTTTTACACGTATAAGTATAACATCAGATGCAAATGAAAAAATTACTATTAAAAAAACCTAATTTTCGATCTACCATTTTCAGTTGAGCATTAGAACATTCATAAAAGCTCTTGAAAAAAAAAATAGTAATAATAATAAATATGTTCATTACGCTGTAAGATTAATGAAGAAAAATTATTATGGAAATATGAGTTTTATATATTTTACAACCACTCAATAATATTTTCATATTTTTTGCTTTCGACTCCGTTAATCATCCAATCGCCTCCTAATTTTTTTTTCTGCATTTAGTTTTTGTGTTTATATGAAAAACGGGTATCAAATGGTCACAGAAATTTCAAATGTGAAAATTACAGAAATATTCACGTAAAAAAGAATTAAAATTATCATATGGATCAATATCTATGACATTGTATGAATATCCGTCGGTGTAAATTTATATGCATTGAAGTTTCAAGTTATTATTGAACTTTCGATCAATTATACTTCATAGAAAATTTGAATTTTGTTAACTGAAAATATTTATTTTCCGCAAACAAAAAATTTTAAGAAAAAAACGACTTATTTTTATAAATTTTCAGCTCAAAAATAGCATCAGTTTTTTTTTTAGCTACAACACAATGGAAATGTGTTTTAATGAAATCATTATTGTTTTCGATAATGCAAATATGAAAATTAATAAAATATTAAAAATTTTTTATTTATATCAACAGAAAATTTTATTTTCCCTTCTTAAAAAAATTATAACTGAGTATCGACAAAATGAAATTACGACCAAATAAAAAAAATTTTTATTTTAAGTGTTAGGATATAGAGTTATCAATAAATACTAAGAATATTATGTTTTGTAATTAGTAATTAAGTGAAATAATTAATAATATAAGTCGGAGAAAATGAAAGACTGAAATTTATCAGATTTTCGTGAGAAAAATTTCCGTAGCAAATACTACACTTTAGATCTTTCGACTGAATGCAATTTTCCCAATAAAACTGAAAGTAAAAATTGAATAATATCAAAGGATTTTTAAAACACTATTACATATATATTTCACTTTACTCATGCGGACTACTTTAGTGTCATTGATATACAATATAGATATTATATCCCCTATAGGGATTTTAAGGATATCTTATCATGAAAAAATTTGAAATTGTGCATAGTACTTTGTAATGAATTGAAATTTTATAGCAAAATTTTAGCTGGATCAAATTATATTTTTGGAGACATAATAAAATTAATTTTCACCACTGGGGTAAAAATATGTGGTCGGGAAAAGGCCGAAAAAACTAAATCTGGCCGAAATCACGTCGAAATCATACAATTTTATTCAAGAAGGCCTAAATTTGAACAAAGTCACGTCAAAGCTGTGAAATTATATTGGCAACGGCTGAAAAAAGACTTAAAGTTAGATTTGGCCAAAATCACACCCAAAACAAAGAATTTTAGTCCAAGAGCTCGAAATTACCCCAAAATCGTTGAATTTCATTGATAAAGGCCGAAAAAAAAACTGAGAAGCTAAATTTGGCTGAAATCACACAAAAATCGTGAAATTTTATTGGATAAAGCTGAAAGTTATAACTTCTGCTATAGCAGAAAACACGCCGGAATTTTATATTCTTAATAAGCTTGCCGAAAATTGGCCAATAAATTGAGTCGGCCTATTTTCGACCATAAAACTTCTTTCTTTAAATAAAATCTTGGAAAAATTTTTGTTGTTATCGGGCAAATTTCACAACCTTAGATAGATTTCGGCCATGCAATCGCTATCTAGACATTTTGCCGGTCACCTTTCGGCCGAGAATGAATTTTGTTATTTTTTTGGCTTCAAATTTTTTAACCCCTGCTTCGAAATTTGCTGTCGTGCACCTAAAAATTTCTTATTTTTTTTTTTTTTTTGGCATAAATAGAATTTTTGCATCATTTTGTAAATTTCAAATTATTCAGCTTTTTCCGCAATTCCCATGATAATTTTAAACAATAAATTGATTTTTGAAAAAAAAAAAGTCATTCATATATATACACACGTATTTTAATTTAAAATTTCCTATTATTAATGAATACGTAAAAATTATCATTGTAATTACTAAGTGATCTTTGAAACCCAACAGCAAAAATGAATAAAAAAATCATTAGCAAGCTTAGAAATTTTAGATTAATATGTTATCGGCTAAAAAAAACATCTTTATTTTTAAAATTAATACTATTTCGATATCTTCTTTTCTTATTCTTGTTATACCAAAAATAGTTAAAGCAAAAAAAATCCTTATAGCATAATTTTGGTTGAAAAAATAATCTATCCATTAATTATAAATAATACTTGTGTCTAAACATATAAATACAATGAAAACCGATTAAGTTGTTTTGGGCAGTAGCACTACAACTTAAAACCATCCAAGTAGCCATTAGAGTACATCATTAATCATCATTCTAGTTAGTGCATTAGCGTATATTTATGAACTCTATATCCTCGAAAATTTGTCGTTCACACATCAGTGCTGTACGAATTTATTAATATCATGAGATTAAAATGTTATAACTTAAACATTTACAACAATTTTTTATAATTATGATCTTTACAAGGAAAAATAGGAATTCTCGACACAAAAAATTTTTACTTGCCCCTAGAATTTTTTTGCATCATGAATTGAAAACGCAAATTTTCTTGAGAAAAACAAGAATTTCTTGGGGTAAAAAATTTATTTTTTTGTCAAAAAATCTTTTTTTTCTGTGCATATAGACAAAATCAAATGATAAGTTTTACTCTACCAAAAAGAAAATGTTTTTATAAAATTTTATACTGAAAATGGACGAGTCAAATTTTACAAAACTTTGTAAATTTTTTTTAAATTTGATGAAATTTTACAAAATTTTACCAGACCATTTTCAGTATAAAATTTTATGAATATACATTTTTTCCCGGGTACAATTATATCGATGCAAATAATTACACTTTCCTGCTTCTAAATATTATTTTGTTATAGGGTGAAAAATTCTCAATTTCAAGCAATTTTGCAAATAATATGGAGTAGAATATTAAATTGCAAGTATTAATTATTATTCTACTTATATTTCTTCCGTTTTCGGCTCAGATTATAACTCTTAATCGTAAGATGAATTTTTCCAAAAAATTCTGTGATTGTTTAAAATTTTAAAAATTTTTTAATAACAAACAAAATAAATATTTAAATTAATGTATTATTTACTTACCTTCAAGTTTAAGACTTTCATGCATTATAATTTAATTAATAAATAGTAGTTATTATCCTATATAATCTAAATTATTTTCTTGAATATTAAATATTTTATTAGATGATTAAGAAATAATTCGAGTGCAAATAAAATAAAAGAAATTATATTTCAAACAATTATCGGAACATGTCATTATTTTGATATTTTACCAAAAGAATCGGAAGTAATTCTTGATTTTATTGCAATCCAAATTAATATTCCATAGAATAAATTTTCCTTGAGAAATATAATTATATTAATAAATGTCAAAATATAAAAGACGTAATTTCACTATATTAGAAATTTACTCCGCAAGTTTTTACTCTGTTTTCACCCTTCGCAGTTTTTCAACAATTAATATTTTCCAAAATTCGCTTTCAGTGTGGAATTCACTCCAAAATGGAGTAAAAATGAACAAAAACATCATGTACTTCTGATTCGTACCGCAAATTTTTTGCAGTGTAGGTAAACTTGAATGCTCACAAATTCAACTTTGAATAAAAAACACTAATACGTTTATAAATACTTCTTACCGATGATGATAAATCATTTTTGATTGTTGCAAAAACACGAGAAATTCAGTAACCCATTTGAGAAATAAATATCTTTTTAAAATTTAACTCATTCTCATATAAACTTTTTTTTTTAATACCAACATGCTTTAAATCATCTTTAGTACAATTCCATAAAAATTACAGTTCACGAAGATAATTTTGATGCAAGCATATAATTTTTTTCAACCCGATATTTTACATATTTCATAACAATTTGAAAGTACCGTCGGCTGTTTATTGCGTGCATGAAACCCTACTAAAAAAAAAAGAAATTTTATTTGCGATCAGCCTTTTTTTTAAGAAGACGTATAAAATACTTTAATTAAACTCCAGTATAAACAAATCTTACTGCTTTTTTATATTCAAATTAGTGTTAATTTAGATCTACTGATAACTGGTTAAATTTTTAAGCCAATTAATTCGCAGTACATTTTAAGGTAATTATTAAAGGATTTTTACTAAGGTAATTAATTTTCTTATTTAAATATTATTAATTATTCACGTTAAAAAATTATTTACTCAGTCTATGTCAAGGTTCACTTCTTATATATAAATTGACAATATTGACAAAAGCGATTTTATCAAAACATGCGAATAATACAGAAAAAAAAGAATTTCTTGATTCAAAAAATTTTTTCTTATCTTAAAAAATTTATTTCTTACCTCAAGAAAATTTTTTTTTACCTCAAGGAAGTTTTTTCTTGCTTCAAAAAATATTTTCTTGTTTCAAAAATTTTTTCTTATCTCAAGAAATTTTTTTCTTACCTCAAGAAAACTTTTTTTATCTCAAGAAATTTTTTTCTTGCTTCAAAAATATTTTTTCTTGTCTCTAGACAATTTTTTCTTGTCCTAAGAAAACAAATTTTTTTTCAATTCCATGAAATTTTTTGGGTCGAGTGAAAATTTTCTTCGGGCGATAAATAATTTTTGCAATAAAAAGTCCTCCTTTCTGTGAATATATTATATAATTTCTGCTATAAATACTCACGTGCAACTCGATCCACTTCTGTATGTTTTTTGATCTTGAATAGAAGGATTGAAGATTGAGATTGAAGTCAGCGACGATATCCACGATTGGTTTTTTTTTTATTTAAAATTTTATAAATAACAAATGAAGGAAATAGAAACAAATATTTTGCACACGTGGTAGTTATTTATAGTAATAAATAAATTAAGGTAAATAATATCGATATGATAAAATTATTGACAGATCACTGAACTACTTTGAATTTAGTGGCCTGAAGGGTGAATTAATTTGATTACAAGGTTGCCGGTAATTTTGATTGTACAGCAACCTAATTTTATTGAAAATTTCCATACTAAAGATAAAATCGCGAGTAAGAATAGAGCGTGTGAACTTAAAAAAAAATCGATATGAAATGAGCAAGATTAGTTCATGATTTTAGCACGGAGGGTGGCAGCACCTCGCTATGATTTTCTGGCAGACATCGATGGCAGCATTTTTTGGTGTTAAATTAGACTAGAACGATGTGTTCGATGAGATATGGCCCAGCGAATGGGAAAGCGTTGTGAGTGTAGCAGAGGCGTGCCGTACCTTGGAACCGACGTGCCCCGGACCAGATCCACGACGTGGACTAAGTGCTGGGTGGAGTCCCATCTAGGCACTACCTACCCGCTGGAACCATCATCATCTAGACTAGTGTACTAGTCCTTGTAAATTTTATGGCTGCCTACTGTCACTAAAAGGCGCCAGATTTGAAATTCTCATCTATTAGCTTATTTTTTAAAGACTTATGAATTAATAATCTATTGCAAAATAATAATAATAATAATAAGGATCGGTAATAATTTCAAATAATGCCCGAGTACTGTTCTTACGTCTTTTTAATAAAAATTTATAATCTGTTACAAATGTATCTATCTATACGTATATATATATATATATATATATATATATATATATATATATATATATATATATATATATATATATATATATATATATATATATATATATATATATGTGTGTGTGTAGTACAAGAATGGTTGTCGTGACACCCACCCCCGAGGGTAGTCGCCGTCATCCGGACATCGGGCTAATTTTGTGAATGTTTTGTTTCCCTCTCAGAGGTTGCTAATGTGCTGCCCTTACAAGCTTTTGCATTTAGTCCTCGTCCATCGTTACTAGGTAATACATAATCCTGAAGTCGACGATAATAGAGTGAAGAATGAAATTTTGCTTTTTCAACTCTGTGTTACCCAATTTTATGAACCGCTGAAACAACAAAATTTTTTTTAAATTTTACTTTAAATGCCGGCAAAGTTTTTTTTGTTGAATGGCAAAATAAAATTTTTGAAATTTACTATGCAAAATGAATTATGTATATGAGATTTACCCCCATGAAAAAATAAAAAAAAATATATATGTTGAAATATAAAGTATATATAAATATATATGATATATTACAATAAATATATTTTTAATAGCTAACTTTTGGCCGATGTTCATATATATTTTAAATATATCAAAAATACAAGTAGGAAAATAAAAAAATAAATAAATATAATAAAAGTATATATTTAACATTTTTTTTATATTTTATAAGATATATTTTTGATATATCTAAATTAAATTTGAAATATATATAAATACCGGCCAAAAATGAGCTATTAAAAATATATTTTTTATACTTCAACATATATTTTTTTTATAAATTTTTTTTATGGGAGTAAAATCAAAAATGTTTTTAAGATTCATTTGAAATTGTGGTGTGTAAAATAAATATTTTGTTTTGTAGTTTTTTCTTATACCAAGATGTCAACGTCAAGTAGTAACTTGTGTGGAGAAAGTTACCAAGGGTAGGAGAATATATATATATATATGTATATATATAGCATGTGAAAGACGAGCGTCAAGTCAAAGAAGGGGCAGCGATTTTATTGATTTATGTCTCGTTTCATATATTATATATATGTATATATTAAAAAATGTCAGTGTATAAAATAATCCATATAAATCACAAAATAAATTTATATTATTATTTACAAATAATTAAAATTAGTGAAGACCTGGGTAAAAAAATTTGGCCAAAATTAGGCTGAAACCATTGAATTTTATTCAAAGACCTTAATTTGGCTGAAATTTCACTGGCCATAGATTTTTATTGACAGAAGTCGAAAGTTGGCCGAAAGATGGCTGATAAATTGAGTCGGCCTATTTTCAATTTTTTTTTTAGTCTAATTATCGGCCATTTTTCGGCCTGATTAGTTTTGATACTTGTGTTCATTTGGGTCTTTTTTCGGCCGAGAAAAATTTTTATTATTATTTTGGCTTGAATTTATTTTACCTGAATCATTGCAATTTTAAGACATGCATATATATTTCAGTGTGATACATTGTAAAAATAAATATGATTCCCGAACAACAATTTTTTTTAAATATCAACTTTTTTTCAAAAATTTTTTGTTATCTCAATAAAGAAACTGAAGTTCATTGAATGAAATTTGATAAGTTTATTATCGTGAACGATGCGACTGACAGTATAATACAATGGGAAATAACATTCCATTTTCTAGTAGCGACTATTACTCGTTTTCAAGTGTATGTGATGTCATAACCATGTCGCTCAATAATTCAAATTATCATTTAATACTAATGTATGTAGATTTTTCAGATACACTTATAGATCTTTTTATAATTTATAGATTATAAATATATATATTTTTTTTTTGATTAATCAAACATGAATTCTTAACGTATACTATATATATATATATATATATATATATATATATATATATATATATATATATATATATATATATATATATATATCTTGATTAATGAGATTATCTCATTGTATGATATGACCTCATATGAATGATATATACAACTATCTTAATACGATTCTAATGACCAGCTGCTTCAAGCAAAGTAATGAGCATATAATGTGTGAAATGATAATATATAAGCGCGATAATCAAAAGAAAGATAAAACTTTAATTATGTGTACCTGACTCTGAAATCATAACAGCTGACTGTTGAATTTTTTTCATAATTATCTTTTAGCTTTAATTTTTAACTTCCCGCTAAGAAAATTAAAATTGTCAAAAAATAGGGAAGTTGGTTACGGTCGGATTTTCAAAAATCGAGTTTTCATAAGATGTCGACGCTTTGAGGTTCTAGGAAGCTGAATATTTTCAGGTACACTCAAAAACCAAGTGTGTTACAAACGTATTATTTTAACACATATTTAATGTGTTCTATGTTTAAGACCATAAGCGAAACTATAGTTTTTTATAGTCATTTAAAATACGTTTCACGGGGCATTAAATATCTATAGATTTCTTATGGCGTTTCAATGTTATTTGGTAAGTGTGTAAATTTTGACTACACACTTGGTTTTACAGTATATACATCCGTGGTGTGCATATGTGGAAGCTAATTTTTGTCGTACGAAAAGTTATGTTATTTTGGAATTAAAAAATATAAGAGATGAAAATTAATAAAAACTTTAAACTCATTTATTTGATATTCATGTGTGAAAAAAAAATTTCATTTTCTACTTCGGTGTATCGATTAGTTTATCAGTATCTCTTTGTACATTTGTATAAATGTAGTCACGAAATTCTCTGAAATATACTATGGTTCAACTAAGTTCGTTTTGCTACGGCTAGATTGTCATAAGATAGAGCTTTTTTTTATTATCGTTACTAAAAAATTTTTTGTTTCATTATAATTAAAAGTATAGAAAATTGGAAAATTTTTAAATGTACACCTAGTCTCAAAAATTAATGTTGAAATAAATACAAAAATAAAAAAAAAATGCAATGATAATTTTGCACACCCCCAGCGCTAAGCTGCTCTCTAAACATTAGTGAATATTCACTTATTTCTATTATTTATGTTTAGAGAGTGAGAGAATGGGCTCTATAATCGCAAAATCAAAAACCCCAATTTTGATTACTTCAAATCCTCTATTTTTAAATTTCTATCACTTTCAATTATTGGTAGAACCAATCATTAAAGTGCAACATCTTAAAAATATTTCAGTCAAAATGATCGAAAAAGTTTGGTACTCTCTTAATTTGAACTTGGACGTTTCACTAGTTGCGTAGTAAATTTTACATCACTGGTGGCGCTGGCGGGCATTTATTAATGAATTTAAATGGTTACCAGAGCCATTGGTTTAATCAGTGATGTTTTACAGAAATTAGTGAGGCTTTACTGGCAATTTAGTGCCTGAATCAACAAATTAAACCTCACTAACCTCGAATTTAGGTTGAAAAAGTTGAATTGAGGCTCGTATATCACACAAATATATTCTAGAGCATCATTTGAATCTAAATACTGCTTTTATTTCCGTTTCTTCACTATAGAGGGTCACATGAGGTTGACTATAACCTCAAAAATCATTATTTCAAGTAATAAATAGTAGTAGATCGCATTCTAACCCGCGTGTGTAATTGCCCACGTGGCTTTGAACGTTCCTTGATCCGAGGTGTGCATACTATTTTTAACCGTATCTACAATAGGAAGCTCAAATTTTCGTTATTTTTTGAGGGAAGACTGGCGCACGCGCATCTTTATATCATATGTTTTTCTGTAGGAGAAAAGTGAAACTTCTTTTCTGCTAAACAGAACAGGAATTTGAATTTTCTTCGCGGTGTGAAAATTTCATCACAGACTAATCCTATTCGAGTTAAAAAATTGAAATATTTTCTATGGAGAGCAACTGTTTCTTTAACAGGAAATAGTGACAGTCTGTCAACTTTAGTCGGTAAAAAAAATTTTCGTTACTGCAGTATGGGACTGATTACCCGACAACATAAAAATTATTACCGTATATTTTTCTCTCGTATATTAGAGGCATATTTTCAATTAATGAAGATAACTTACGTACTAGTCAACCGATTTGACCAAAATAAGAAATCAAAATTAATGTTTTAACCTCAACACCTCAATAAATCGACCGAAAATTTCTTTACTTTCATTCATTAACATTTCTTAGAAATAATGCTTCCGTGGTTTATATGGAGTTTATTAGATAATAGGGAGGGGAAGGGCAAAATGAGTCCTTAAGAAAAAGGGTTCGTGGGTAACATAAATGTAAGCCCCCTTCCCCCCTTTATAATTTAACGTAAGTATGGAAGATAAATTATGAAGCTCGCACACCTTTGAGGTGTGCAATTTTGTTTTCATCATGAATTGAATAATTTTTCATTAATAAAAAAATTAATCACACTAATTTTGTGTAATTAAATGCCTAATTGTTACTTTAGTAGTTTTTTATTTTGATGTAATGGTTTTATTCATTTTTTCAGTAAACAAAGAAAAATAAGTGAAGGGGAAAAGTTCGAATAGTCTCACCTCGTAGTTTTAGAAAAGTGTCTGTAAAGTCGAGTGCCAAAGTTCATCGGTGAAGATCCCGGCGCCCTCCTCTCATACGGTAAACGCGTGCGGCAAGGCCAGCAAAGTGATAAAGCGGCCATAAATTCTGACTGCCGTACACTCTTCCCTTCTCGTGCTTTCTCGTCGCCGCACCATTTCCTTCTATTCCGCTTCGCATATTATGTGCAATCTCGTTTCGACCTTCGGGCACTTGAGGGAACGTATCTCACTGTTACGTTCAAGTGACCCATCTGCTTAGAAAAAATCTTAAATTCATCTGTAAAGAAAAAGACATTCACATTAGCAGGACTGTCAGATTCACTCAAACAAGCTCATGATATTTATCTTCAATCACGTAAATAGACAATTAAACTCTCATTAAATGTTCGCTTTAAAATATAGTGATCAGTTAATCAATTATTTCCTTATTCTCAATTACACTCATGATAAATTTTTTTCTCAAAGTTTTTTCATGAAGATCATCATACTTTTGATACATTTGATCATTTGAAACATGTCTATTTTAAAAAATAAATTATACACTGAGAGAAAAAAAATTGAATTCAAGTAATTATCTTTCTTGTTTCTATGAATACTCAACATAAGTCATTTTTTCTAAAATTAAATGGATAGTTTTTATTTTAAGAAAACTATTGCTTCAGTTTAGTAATAAATATCTAGAAGCATGAATTACTTAAGGCAAACAAATATTCGGACAATTTAGTTGATACGTTCTCGAATTTATTACAATTAAAAAATTCAATAAAGCAATTATTTGATTAAATAAAAGGTGTAGTAAAAAATTAGAAAAAAATTATTGCACTAAGAAAAAAATTTGTATTTATAACAAACTGAAATTTATTATTGGTATTAATAAAAATATATAATATATAAATGTTTTTAAGAGCTGCTTCTATAAACTATTAAATATTCGAATTATATTATTTAGTTGTGTAAATTAATATTTCAGGTGACAAACATCGATGAGTAAGTTGAGAGCTTATTAAGAACATGATTTTCAATAAGCCACCGTGGCTGAGTGCGCTACTTCGTTGATTATCGCGTGGTCGGTCTGGGTTCGAATCTTGGGTAGGGTAAAATTATTTATTCTTAAAAAAAATATTAGTTAAGTTACAAAATTAATCTAAATAACATAAGATAAAAAAAAGTCATGTATAATGATATTTTATTTACAAAATAAAATTGTTTTCTTAGTATGAAGCAAGTAAATAAAATTCTTGAATAAAGTAAAAAAATTACTTTATTCAAGAATTTTATCGCTTGGCATTATTTAAGTATCCAAAATAAATTGAATTAAGAAAATATTTTGAAAGGCAAAATTTTCGGGAACCAAATCAAGATTTTTTTGAGCCAAGAAAATTCGTCTTGGCCAGATAAAATTTCTACTTTACTAAGAAAGTTAGTTTTCAAAAAATTTCTTTTGAATCAAAAATATTTACTTTTAGTCGAGAATTTTTTTTGTGTAATTAAAATACTTAGATCAAAAACACAGAAAAAAAGGATTTCGTGGCGCGAAAAAATTTTACGCGCCTCAAGAAAATTTTTACTTGCCCTAAAAAATTTTTTGCATTATATATAAATTGAAAAATAAAATTTTCTAGGAGTGAGAAAAAATTTTCTTGAGCCATAAAAAATTTCTAACTCTAAGAAAATTTTCGTTTTTATTTCATAATGCAAAATTTTTTTTGCACCAAGAAATATTTTTCAGTGCATTTTTTCTGGAAAATATAAATTTTTTTTCTCTCAGTGTATTATACTTGTAAATCATATTACCTTTCAAGAAAATATTTTCTTGATCTCATGATGAATAAATACAATGCAATGTCCATCAGCATCATTTTCTGGATTTGTCAGAGTGCAGCTGAATAATTTTCCGATGTAGGAAAGCATAGCAAGCTCACAAAAGTATAAGCGATGGATGAAAATGAAGAGAGACAACGACAGAAAGAATTCAGTAGCGAACGTCAACGATTTGAAAGTGCAGTGTGATGATGTACCCTGTAGAGTTCAAATGGCAAGAAAAGACGCAACAGCTGTTCAGGTCAATCAGAAGTTAAAGAAGCAAGCAAAGTCCCGGATATACATGCCTACCTAGAGAGAGAAGTAGGCACGGTATGTATTGCAGGGGCGAACAGACAGAAAATCCAATAAATCATCCCGTCACGAACCATGAGCCAAGGCGGAGCCTCTCGCCTCGTATTAGCCAATAATAATCCTCTCTGACTCGGAGGCCATCTTGGATTATACAATGGTTCCTTCCGCTTTAATACGTACATAAATGCAAACTCACAGACACCCTTAGAAGAAGACCCCCCAGAGTCATATCAACTTTCACATCGCACACGAATCTCCGATTTACTTTTCCCGTTTTTCATTTACTATTCATTTATAACCATATAAGTATTACGCACTCATGATACCAATAATCCATAATATAGACTTTAATTAACCTAATAATTATTACAGTTTGTGTATTTTCTCCCCCACAAAATGAAATTTAAATCAATGTGTCATATTCAACCACAATTTATTTCTCGTTTCCAAACACAGTTATTATAATTAATGTCGTTATTATTAATATGGACAGACTCTTATATATAATACAATATGGTTTTTTAGACTCGACGTGGGCAATAATACTATTAACGTTATTTTTAATCGTCCCCGTGTTATTTTTTTATGAGAAGCCCATAACACAGCTTACGCTCAGACATTCACTCAAAATAAGCATTTTATCATTCGTTCGATCGTTAACTTATTCCTTATTCATACAAGTAATGGTAATTTTAGTAGCTATAAGTTGACATACTTTTTTCCTGTATACATTTAGTTTACATAATTTCGGACACTACAAAATAATTATTTATAGATTTATATATATATGTGTACTCCAAAATCATAATCATACTATATTTATATATTTATATATATATCATATTAATTTATAATAATGTATATATGTTCATAAATTATTCTATCCAATGCTTATGTATTATATATACATTATATGTTTATATATAGACTATCTTAACCCCGTTTTTCATCAAATTCTGAGGACAAATTCTCGGTCACGTGTCGCCTATTGTTTATTTCTTTTTATTTTTTGTTTATTTATTTATACATTACGTTTATTTGGATTTATTATTTATAGTTTTGACTCGATTTTTTTTTACTTGATTGCACATCTCAACCATGTGTACATATACATATATGTTATCTGGATTTCAATGACGCGTGTTAATTATGATTAATGATGTTATTCACTATTATAATATATATCTATATATTTATTTACTTTGAAAATATTGAGCATGCTTACACAAATTATTGAGACCAATTTCGAATTGTGTAATTTTCTTTTTTATTATTATTATTATTATTATTATTATTATTATTATTGTTATTATTATAAGCAGCACAAATAACATAACGCTAACCATTTATTCATTTTTTTTTCATCTACAAGATGTTTTACAAGATTTACAATGTCACAGTTAAATTAAAAGTCAATTATGTTATCGTCATATTTTTTCCCCCTCCCTAAACTCTCAGTGTGCCCGTTGTTATCTCTCTCAGAAAAATTATTAGTAGTAATGTGAAATTATATAATATAGGAGAGGGGATGAGGGCCTTGAGAAAAATAGACTTATATGTTACATAAATGTGTGCCCATTTTACCCTTCCCCCTCCTCCCCTACTTCATGTCCTTTATATCCACAGGGAAAAGGGATTTCTTTAGAGAAAAAATTTTCTTTAGGAAAGAAAGTTTTTCCTTGTCTCCAGAAATATTTTTTTACCTCAAGAAAATTTTGTCTTGCTTCAAGAAATTTTTTCTTGCCTCAAAACAATTATTTCTAATCTCAAGAAAATTTTTGTTTTTAATTTTAATGCAAGAAAATTCCAAGGATTAATGGAAAATTTTCTTGGGATGAGTAAAAATTTTTTGCGCCAAAAATTTTTTTTTTTAATTAATCCTAGAAATTTTTCGCATTATAAATTAAAAAAAAAATTTGTTGAGGCGAGTAAAAATTTTCCGTCTCCAAAAATCCTTTTTTTTTTTTAGTACTGTATTAGTATGTAGTAAAAGTTTTTTTTTTTGTTATTATACAGGTACCTATTATACCTACGTGGTATCGTATACAGTAATGTGGCTCGCGATTTCTACGCTGCTACACCAGACGTCGCTCTTTTCATATTGCCGACAGAAAAGAAAAGAAGATTGAAGAAATCATCTGCTACAGATAATTGTTATTATTATTATCATCATGTTATCATAAAATTAATTTTAACTATTCACGGCAAAGTAATTATTTGAATGTATGAAAAAAATAAAATAAAATAATTAGTTACATGTAAAAATGAATTATAATGTATTTCATATTTTTTATCAAATCAAGTTTGTACATACAAGACAATTTTTAAACTCCCTGCTTATTTATTATAAATTATTATAAATATTGATACCACTAATAACTAATAACATTTTTAAAATAACTTTACTGAATTTTCAGCCTTTATACAATGGAGCCCTTCACCTAAAGACGTATTATTATCTTTAGTCGATAACCAGTTTTTTTTTTTTTTAATTATTTTTCTGCATTATTTTATAAATAAATTGAATTTATTTTAATAAAAACCAAAAAATTTTAAGGTAAAATACTGCACAGAAAAAGTATAATTTGACTAGATGACACAATGATTTTATCCTTGTAATTTTATCATTATTAAAATTGGTTAATTTTTACATTTTTTTTATAATTTGCTCAGACAATAATTTATTACATAAGTAGAAAATTTAGAAACACTTTTAATTATTTTTTAACAAAAAAATTTTTTTTTACTCATATGTTTATACACTTGTAAGATATGAGAATATTTAAATGTATACTGGAACTCTTCGTTCATAATAAGATATTATGTACGACAGAAATTTATAATTTTATCGAGTATTAGTAATTTTTATTTTTTTTTTCGAATTATTATCAACTGCGCTATTGAGCATGAAAGAAATAAGAACATAAATAAAAATTATAAAAACTATTCACGGAAAAAACAGTTTTGTAAAAATTACAAGAAATAATCTGTAAAATATATACTGGTTTAATTATTTGTGACATTTACTAATAAAATATGTTATTTTTATAGATTTATGTGTTATTTTTACAATTAAAAAATGCAACCCGCAGACTAAATTACAGAAAAATTTCATATTTTTTCTGTAGATTATAGGGTAGGAGGCACCCTGAAAATTTTATAAAAGAAGTTTGTTTTTCAAAATACCAAAATCACTTTGTAAATATAATTAAACATTATTTTTAATTTTTTTGTCAAAATTTCAAAAATCGAAAGTATCAGTCAAAAAATGTTGATGACTCGTTTTATGATATAAACTATCAAAAAAATTTTTTCTTCCTTTGCATCCAATAATTATGTGAAATGTAATTTACCAATAAAGAAATTTAATTTAATCAAATTTTTTTAATTTCTGAAATTTTTTTTTGTTATTTTTTTTAAGGGGTACCTCATTTTCCCTGTACAAAATAAAAATATTTTTTAACGGCAGCTAACAATTTTTTCTATTCACTTTGAATATCATTAAAAAAAAAAAAAATGGTTCAATGTATTTGAGTTCACGAAAACTTCGTATTTCCTCAAGTACCCCTTGCACCCCCACCCCACCCGTATACTTCCAATTTAGCCATAAGTGTGAAAAATAACATTAAGTAATTTGAGACTCTTAATGGATACTGAAATCAGAGCGTTTTAAAGAACTGGTATAACCCTTCCCCTCTCCTTCCCCTACACTATTACTTTATGAAATATTTATTGATTTTTCCAGCCACAAAATCAAACAATTACAGCCTTAGGTCTACAGAATTCACAATCTAAAAATAACATGTTTTGTTCTGTAAACATTCCATAAGTCAATTTTTAGAAAAACTTCTTAAAATTTCACACCTTTCTGTAATTTTCCAACAGTTTTTCCCGTGAACAAGTTGATTAATGAAATTTCGATGTATATAACAACATATCTTAATTTTTTATTCATCTTTGTAAATCATTTTGTTTTTACTCTCAATACACATTTTTATAGAGCACTTAAAAAAAAAAAAAATAAAAATACAAAATAATAAATGGAGAAATGTTTTGCACTTTAAACTTTGTGTAAGTACGCATTTTTATTTTTACTTAGTAAAAAATATTTATTAGACATCGATCAAAAACAAATATAAGATTTTAATTTAAACTAATATCATAATAATAAATACTACGAAACTAAATAATATTACGAGTTGGCATTAATTATAAATTTTGAATGCCTTATATATAATATTCTCTAGACGATTATTATTTTACGACTTCAGATGAACTATATAAATTAAATCAATAAAATATTAAATTATGTACATCTCTGAAAATTTTTTCATATGGTCGACTCCTACTGTAATTTATTTTTGTCTTCTTTTCTCTTCCGAGCACTTCACTATGATTAGATCAAATGAAAAATAACCAAAAAATACCACCTGTTTAGGGTTTTCTATTCTTTCTCTTTTATTTTTTAGTTTTTTCAAAAACGCATCACCCTCGCTCGCTGCAACGGACACGCCTTATACTTATAAATAATAAAATTTAATTATTATATTAATTTTACCAAATTATTAAATGTAATTTTAAATTTTAGAAGCTTCAAAAAAAATTCAGTTATTAATCTACCGTAAAAAATTTTATAAAAGTCGACGAAAAAAAAATTTTAAGTTTCAAATAAATGTTCATTTGAATTAATGGGGTTTAAAAAATAATAGCGGAAAATATGAGGCAAAAAAATTATTGGGGGGAAATGGACCTCCAAGTTTAAAAAAAAAAAAAAAAAAAGGGGAAGTTCAACATTGATCAAAAAAAATTTATTAAATCTGAAATTCGTCGCACTTATTTTCATACGAACAATTGAACTAAAAATTCTGAGAATTATAATTTAGAATAATAAACTCGAGATCGACGAAAGTGATTTTTAAAAACTACGGTCTACTGGATTCTTATTTAGGGACTAAAAGAAAGTAGAACTGAAAGTGACATGAATTCACCCTATGGGGATTTTTTTTTAATTACCACCCCTTCCCACCCTGCCCCTTTGCTCTAATGTCAAATAATATTTCAAAATTTGTCACTATTATTAATTGATATTAATTAATATTAATAAAAAATTTTACGTTGTTGATAACTGAACTTTCGTCAATTAAATTTTTGTTTTTCAATCTTATACTTAATTATGAAAATTATTTCATATTACTAAAATGTTTCAAATTGAATCTTTTTTTTTTAATTTTTATTTTTTTTCATCCGCAACTATTAAATATGCATTGAAAAAAAGAATTTCTAGATTCAAGAAATAAGTTCAATTATGAAATGACGAAAAAAAATTCTTAGGCCTATAAAAAATATTCTTGGCGCAAAAAATTTTTTACGATTTCAAGAAATATTTTCTTACTTCAAAAAAATTTTTTCTTGCCTCAATAAAAATTTGTTCTTTAACCCATAATATAAAAAATTTCTTGCGCCAAAAAATTTTTTCTTGATTCAAAATTTTTTCTCGCCTCAAGAAAAGTTTAATCTTCAATTCATGGGAAAAATTTCTTGCACCAAGAGACTTTTTCTTGTCTAAGAAAATTTTTTTTCTTATCTCAAGAAAATTTTATTTTCAACTAATGTCAAAAATTTCTTGGGGTGAGTAAAAATTTTTATATAATATAATTTTAAATTATATATTTCTAATTAATTTATACATTAACTTATTGTCCATTTGATGGACAAAAAAAATTTATTCCCGCACATTAAATTACCATAACAAGCCATAATAACCTGCTGCATCTCAGTAAAAACAATGTACTAACAAAATACTTTAGTTGAAGACTTGGGACTTAAAAATTTTTTAATTCACTAAAAATATTACAATAATGATAAATAAATTTGGAATATTTTGTAAAATATTCCATTAAGTAAAACTTCATAAATTATATGTTTTCTTAAAACTTATTTTTAACTAATTCCAAGACATCTATGAGTTTTTTAGCGCATATATTAAACCGAGCATTAAATTTTTATTAAAAAAAAAATAATAATGAACTTATAAAAAAATAAATAATAAAATGAAATTTATAAAATATACTAAACATAACGACGACAGAGGTTTAAATTGCACGTCAACGTGTTACCGGTAGCAACGAACGATGGTGAGAGAGTATAATATTTATACTTATCATAGCGCATCAAATTTAATGGTAAATTTTACAATATTTATATGTATTTATAAATAAATTTTTTTAATGCATATAAAAGGCTAGTCGTACTCTAGACAAATGAGTTTGACCATATTTTACGTATATCAATTCTAATACTTATTTCTTATATAAATATCAAGTAATAAAAGAACAATATCGCAAATTATAGTTCACACTTACATTCAAAATTCATACTCACATCCAATATCTGATATAATTGCTCTTAATAAACTTTTTGAGTTTATGAAAAAATTACGAAATTTTTTTAATATAGACCATCGTTCTTTCATTTTTACATTATTTTATTACGAATATTTTTATTGATAATCATAAGAATTATTGTAATAATAAGAATATTATATGATACTAATAGTAATAATAATAATAATAATCATAATAATAATAATAATAATAATAATAATATTAGTAATCGAAATAATAAAAATGATAGAACTTATTTTACAACACAGCACATTAATTTATCGCGGTGCATTTATTCGACTTCCGGAACTACCGAATTATGGGAATTTTTTTTTTTTTTTATGAAGATTTTATCATATGGCATTAATAAGTTTTTTTTGTTTTTAAATCCCGGAAATCGAAAATAAATTTACGCTTATACATTAACGGAAAATGCCCAGTATTTAATCAGGGGCTAATTCACTACATGCTTTGGACCAATCTATTAAAAATCAATTTTTTTTTCTATAAAAATTATTATTATGCTTCAAAATTACATGCGCTAAATATAGTATTTTTTTTACGGACGGTTGTATGCGCTTTTGGTTCCAAAACTTTTAGTGAATTTGAATAAATGAAATGAGTGACAAAGTAATTTTTTTCATGTTATTATAATTTTTTAATTACAACCATATTAAATTTGATTAATTATTTAAATAATATTTTTTCAAAATTTACAAATTTAATTTCACAGACTTAATTTTATTATTTTATTCAAATCCGGTTAAATGACATTTCCATAAGTGTCTTGCGTTTTTTTTTTACACCCGCGTATTTTATTTTCCTTATCAAAACTAGATTATAACGTCACTGGTAACTTGACCGCGCATCCACAACGGAAGGATAAATTTTTTATCGACAGGGTTTTTAACTTTATGAAAAATTTTAATTATACAGATCATTATCAAATAGATCAAGCTTTTGTTAAAATTTATAATTTGTACACAGAAAAAATAAGATTTCTTGACGCTAAAAATTATTTCTTGTCGCAAGATATGTTTTCTTATTTCAAGAAAATTTTTTCTCGCTGCAAGAAAACTATTTCCTGCTTCAAGTCAACTTTTTCTTGCCTCAATAATTTTTTGCTTGCCTCAAGTCACCTTTTCCTTGCTGCAAGAAAATTATTTCTTGTTTCATGATGACTTTTTCTTATCTCAAGGTAACAATTTTTTTACTTTAAGAAATTTTTCTTGTTTCAAGAAAATTTTTGTTTTCAATTTATAATGCAAAAAATTTCTTGGAGCAATCAAAAATTTTCTTGAGACTAAAAAAATTTTTTGATTCAACAAATCCTTTTTTTCTGTGTATGTAAGTTATATTTATATTAAAATATGGCATTGTCAATTGAAACTTTGACTCCAATTGAATATTAAAATTGAGATAAAATGAGCCCAAAATTGACATCATAAAGAGAATAAATTTAAGTGAATCAATTTTTTAAGTACTAACCTGGTAGATGAAAATAATCAAATCAAGGTAGTAACTGATGTCACAATCTGACCGATGAGGTTTTCCAGATTTACTTTAGCACACTTGTTTTTTATTTTCGGTGCACTTGAAATTTTTCCCAGGCTTTTTTAAATATTTTAAACTCTGCGCTTATTTTATCATTTTTTTTTTTTTTTTTTAATCAAAATGGATATTAATTTATGACTGCTGATGTAAATGATGATGATCAGTACACAAATAATTACACAAACAAAACTTTATACTGAGTAGAAAAAATTGAAAAATTAAATTCGATAAATTTTTATACACGCACTATTAATATTTTATCTTAATAAATTTCACTGGACCTGTATGTGAAAGAAAAAAAATTTTTCTTTTCCCTCCCCATCATAATCTCGTACTTTTCACGCATAATAGCGTGTCAAGACTAACAGTTGGCACGAATTAAAAAATTTTTTTATCCTCATCGAGCCATCGCGGTTGTAGAGACATTATCTAAATAATTTTCGAAATACCATAATAATGTTCATCTATCACTAATATAGATTATCTACACGAGCAAACGCTTATGTGCGCGTTACATAAATAAATGTACGACATATGAGAATAAATAATTAACTCATCCTAGATTTTGAACAGAAATTATTTTATCCTTGGTGAAATATATATATATATATATATATATATATATATATATATATATATATATATATTTATATATATATATATTATAATATACTAATACTTACATTCTTTCAATAATATCTCACATTACACAATACATAATATTAATATATTCTCAGACTTGCATTGTACCATTCTTACAAGTGTATATATATGTATATATAGGTCACTCTATGCCAAACTATCCAATCGAAAACCCTCGCCCTCTTCAATTTGGTCAGCGACTTTTTATTTAAAAGCTTACACGGAGAGAAAATTATGGGAACTATTCTGAATGCCTTCATAAAATATCGACCAATAGCGTTACGGTAATAATTACTAGGAATTATTTGCAATACGGCCATAATTTCTGAGAAAAGTTACCATAACTATGGAAATAACTCCTGTTATTATAGCAATAGTTCTTAAATCGTATGGTAACAATTATAGTAATCATTACCATACTCATGAGAATAGTTTCCATAATCGCATAGGAATAATTCCTATATTCACATTGCAATGGTTACCATAACATCTAGGAATTCCGCATGTGATGGTAATCAATACCGTAATATATGGTCATAACTTTAATATATGTTAACGATTATAATACTATGGTAATAATCACCATATTACTATAGTAATGGTTACTGTAACATCTAGAAATTTTTCATATTATAGTAATCCTTACCATCTGGTAATCATTACCATCAAATATGGTAATCATAACGGTAATATATCGTAACGGTTAATAGAATATTATGGTAATTTTTACCATAGTACCAATGTCTTGATTACCGTAACATATATAGAAATTTCTGATTTCATGATAATCATTAGCGCCGTACCTGTTAATCATTACTATAATCAATGATAATTATTACTGTAATACATGGTCATAATTGCTTTAATATCGAATATTAATTGCCGTACCATATTATAATTAACACCGTAATATGTAGTAATGATTACTGTAATATGGTAATGATTACTGTTATATATGGTAACGGTTATTATAATATTATGGTAATCATTACCATGATATATGATATCGTATAGGAATGAAAACTATATAAATAGGAATGTTACCATAATATGACGGTGTCATTCCTATTATCGATATTTCAATAAAAAAAACCTATTATCATACAATATGGAAACCGTCCCTATCATATATTGTAATTGTTACCGTAAATTTCTTTCCATGTAAAATATAACTTTCACCAAAAACTGAAACTTTTTAAAAATAGTCAACTTTTTATTGCAGTGAAAAATTTTTTTATGGTATTTTTTTTTTAATTCCATAATTATTTTTTAAATTTCAAATTTCTATCTTCTCGAGGTTTTGTGATCGTAACTAGATGAAAACAATAAAAGAAAAATGCCTGGCTACATTTTTCGAAAAAGTATTTATAGTTCACAGAATCTCAAAACAAAAATTTAGAAATGCTTGCAGGCATAATCACCATAAAAAAAAAAGTAGAAAAACCAGTCAAAGAGAGCGAGGGTTTTTGACTGAATGGGTTGATATGGAATGTCCTGTATATATAACATTTGCAGCGCCACATCATTCTTTTATTCAAATAATTTTCTGTCTATTTAAATTACATATATTTTGTATCTCTAAAGAGGCTTCCGTAAATTACATTCGATTAAATGTAATAGAGGTTAACGCGGTTCTGATTAGCGAGTAATCCAGTTTTGTTCAAACATTATCATATTTTTCTACATTCTCATCATATTGTTTTATGCATTGTTAATTTTTTTTTTTTAATTTTTTAAAAATAATTGCTTATTCCCGTGACTTCATTTATCGACCTGAATTAAATTTTCAGTCAAACTACTTAATAATCCATCACCTCTCGGTCACTCCACTTTATACGTTTTATTTTATTTCTCTTTATCATCTTTTTTGGTACGAGCAACTTGATTAACACGACAAGGTAAGCGTCATTACTGAGGGAGGTAATTTGCAAAACATAAAAAGGGGGATCTGGGTATTTCATTTCTTTAAGAGAGAGTTATCAAGTGAGTCTCGGGAAGGGATATCGGAGGTAGTGTTGGAGACAAGGTTCGCGAAACCCTGAGAGATGAGAAGCTCTTTGGAAGACCTTGACTCTTCTTTCAGGTTCTCAACCCTGTGGAGAGGTCTGGGGCGAAATGTCGGTGTCGCCGTCGCCTGATTCAGGCTCACCCTTCGTTTTATTCTCTTTCTTCCATTTCATCCGCCTGTTTTGGAACCAAATCTTTATTTGCCGTTCTGTCAAACAAAGAGCGTGGGCTATCTCAATACGTCGTCGTCTCGTCAGGTATCTATTGAAGTGGAACTCCTTCTCCAGCTCAAGTGTTTGGTAACGTGTATACGTTTGCCGACCCCGTTTCCTCTCTGTAACAAATTTAATTACATCCGCTCAGTAATTTGTATTTATTTATTAAATTTTTTTATAATACTATTATCATTATTATTATTATTATTATTGTCTATTTATATTTATGTACACAGAAAAAATGAATTTATTGGCGTAACAAGATTTAACTCATCTCAAAAAAAGATTTTTTTTATTGTAGATCAAAAATTATTTTTCTGACCTCAAGAAATTTATTTCTTGCCTCAAAAAAATTCTTCTTACCTCGTGAAAATTTTTTCTCACCCTAAGAAAATTTTTGTTTTAATTCATAATGCCAAATATTTCTTGCAGTAAAATATTCTTTTTTTTCTGTGTATAAATCTTATAAAAATACTTTGTAATTCATACAGGGGTCATAAAAAAACCAACGTATTTGAATTCCTGTAAATTTAGCATGTCCTTAAGTACTCTCGCCCCCCCCCCCCTCTCCAGCCTATTTATAGATAAACCTCATAAAAATATTTTGTAACTCTTATAAAAATGACAAAACTAAAAGTAAAGTATACAGATGAAAAAACTGAGAAACAAGACCATTAATTTCGGTCTACAGAACATAAGTGTATGAAAGATATAAAAAAAGAAGAAAAAAAAAGAGTTAGAAAAACATCAGTCGACGAATCTCTTCAAACAACCACAATCTGAAAGGGTTGGCGTTTGCCACGAGTATGAGGGCATGAAGGATGTTTTCAAGTGGAATAAGCGGAAGGGGAAACATGAGATGAAGAAGAGAAATAATGGGCAAAGCGAAGAGAGAGGAGAAAGGATCGGATCAACAAAAAACAGAAGAGAAGAAAGAAAGACTAAGAAAAGTTCTACACGGCGTGCATTCGAGGCAAACGCCGCCCGTCGCGCTGTCGACCGATGAAGACGGATGGTGGTTCTCGTGAAAGAATAAAAAACAACCGAAAAGACCAGAGAGAAAGATAATTCTCAGAGGATATAGAATCAGAAGAAAGATAGTGAGAGATATGAAGAAAGTAAGCGATAGAGAGTAAGAAGGAGAGATTGAGAAACGTACGAGATTGTGAGGAGACACAGTGATAGCGAAAAATGGACTAACAGAGAACACCAACATGATGGGAACATGCCTCTCTCTTTATGTTCTTTTCCTCAGGCTACGCTCTGAAATTAACAGCATACCAATTTCTAGTGCTCTTCCCAGTCCTACGTAAGAGAGAATTGGGAAAAAAAAAATCACAGGTACGAGTCTCATCTAAATGATAAACATCTGCCCATTCAATCATTTTGAAAAATCAGTTTTCAGAATTGTAAAGCGATTCATTAGATAAAAATGCGACAATCAATGGATTGTACAGACTAGTAAAAAAAAAATGGAGTTAAATTTACCAAACTAGTTATAATTGAACTACACTCTGTGGCCCATCGTATTGATAAATCTAGTAGCATGACACTGTATAACATTAATTTTTACTGTAGTAGTTCTATTTACTATTCGACTGGGGTAAAAATTTGTAGGCTTAGTAAGTACTCAATGGAAAACTCATCCTGCGGTTTTTGTAACCACACAATTTTATAAGAATTTGTTGGTATTACTATTTTTGGAGTACACAATATCACATAATTTGTACAATCTACTCCAATGTGGAGTGAAATGACTGACAAACGAAAACAACAGTACCACCTTCAACTTTTTTACCCCACTGTGCGGTGATACTAGCGCCACAATTGTAGCTATAATTACACCGTCTTTAAATGTGTGAATTATAACCTTTAAAATCACGTGCTTGTATTTTATATCAACAAAAATTAAATATTCAGTGAAACTATGTTAGTAATACAAGAATTAATTTGTTTTAAAGATAATCCTAAATGAAAAAAAAAATATCATGAAGTATAGAAAAAAAAATGTACTTTAAAAATTTAGTACGAGACATTTCGGATTAATTGTTTACAAATCCATTTTAAAATGTCTTTGTGAGAATAATGTGGAATAAATTAAAAAATTTTTAAAACTTTTTAAGTACCATGAAAAATAATAAATATCAATTAACATATATTTAGTAAATAAATTAAGGATAAAAAACTTTAAACTATGATGTAGAGTAGTAAGAACCCCAGCTGTCATTTACCAAGGATTTGTTTTTACCAACGACACTAGTAGATGTCACTACAGTTTGTGTACCACAATAGGCCAGTAATAGTTACTACACGTGTAGTAATCTTATATATTACTAGTCAGTGTAGTATATGTATCCCCAATTGTGGTAAATTTAACTACACCATTTTTTACTCGTAGACAGAAAAAATATTTTTGTTTAAAATGCTATGGTATTATAGTATAGCTGGACCACGTTGGCCATCTGACGGAAATTGAAACAAACCTATGCAAAAATTCGTATGACCATAGTAAAATTTACCATAGTTACAGAAATTTGTAATCGTGTTTATTTTTACTATGGCCATAGTAATTTTTGCATGAGTTTATTCTAAAACTAATGAACACTTGTGAACACTATTGAAAATTCATTAGTGTTGATAAGTATTTTATTAGTGATCATTAGTGACCATTAGTATTCTGACTAGTGAATCTTACAACATTGTTGGAAGTAATTACACTGTGAAAAATTTCCAACAAATTTTACTATGGGTACAATGTAACACCGGACTATAAGAAAACTGTTACAAAATTTACAAGTGTCCCATAGTAAACGGTATGCGCGGACACTTGTAAATTTTGTACCAGTTTTCTTATGGTCCGGGGTTACAATGCACCCATAGTTAAATTTAATGGGAATTTTTCACAGTATACTGTTGAATAGCGTTTTACTAGTGATCACAAGTAGTCTGATTAATGAATCTTACAATATTACTGGGTGTGATGTGTTGATCCGGTATCAATAGTATTCATTGGTAATCCAAATAGTCTTTACTACTCTAATGCGAAATTCAAATTAATGGCACGAAACGCACGAATGGTACTAAACCATTAGTGCTCGAAAAAACTAAAACATTAGTGTTTCTCATTAGTGCTGATTAGTTTTTTTCCATAAAGGGGCCAACATAGTCTGTCTTTACTATGACACTATAACATTCCAAACAAAAATAACTTCTCTTTGTAGTTTTCGAATTTCCCATGATCTATATTAATTCGGTGATGAGTTAAAAGACACTTCTGTCAAAAAGACATTCTCGAAGAACAATGTTTTGAAAACATGATTTCTTCATTAAATCATACGTTCAAGTTATTTCTCATATAAATCGATAAATTTAAATAAAAGCTTACAGCAATCGACGAGTTACCCAGACAAAGATCTCAATTTGATCTAAGAATGAATAGTTTGCAAGTTTTATAAATCTATATAGAATAATAATCACAATATTCGTAATTGAGAATGAAATAACGAGTAAATTTTTTTTTTCTTTAATATTAAAAATTTTTCAACCGGCAAATTAATAATAAATTAATTAAACGATAAGATAAAAATAAATAATTATTATGAAGAATATAAAAAAAAAAAAATGTCGAATAAGCAAATGCACTCATCCGTAAATTCACAATTTGCTACTGATAGTCTGACACCCGTATTACGAGTAGAGTATTTTTCTCTCTCTTCCTTGGTTCTCTTTATTTCATCTTCGCAATAAAGCACGTGGGGTTAATTAAAAAGGCAGTCGACTCTCTGCATTTACCATCAAGGCCTATTAATATGTGTGTGCACGGTTACGGAGGTTATCCTCAGACGTCAGTGACTGAGCAAACGGGATTCAGTGACCATCAAAATACCGCAACGAAACTCGTCGGAATACTTATCACATCGTTTGAATTTTTTCATGCATTTTATCTGATCATACACATGCGCACATACAGCGACAGTTTTTCAGTATAAAAATAAAACAAAATTTATATTTTGAAACCATAATTGAATATTTATAAAAATTGTTTTGCATCTATTAGAGACAAAGAACCTGGTAATTAATTCTGACATTGTCGGAGATGGCGAATGTGGAGTAGGATTGAGCACAAATTGTAACATCAATCACTTCTAAATTCCATATTGTCTTATCATTATGTTAATTGTCTATAAATATGTCCGTCTTTCAAATTAATCAATAAATAATTTAAAAAAGTACCACCCGGCTGCCGAAATTAATGTAGATCTTTTACTAGAATAACTTTGAACCCTAATTAAATTGGAAAAAATTATAAAATAAATCACAGATTACTTTAGTAACTTCGAATCATATCTTTTTTCAAAAAATTTCAAGGTCTTTCTATTCGACAGTTAATTGAAAAAGAAAAGCCATAGAAATTGAAATTTGGGTTGTTTCGAAATTTGAAATTGCCGCCATTTATAAAGCATTTAACCGATTTTGCTGCTTTTCGAAAATATTACACAGTACAAGTGTTCAAAATTTTCGATACTCACTGGAAATAACGAAAATTAAAGTTATGAAATTTTTGAAAAATTTGGACCTGTGACTGGTAAAAGTTATTGTAAGTCATTTATGGCAAAACGATAAATGGAAAAGTTTTAGCTGATATTAATATCTTACATGGAGAATTAAACTAATTTTGGTTGAAAAATTATTCGATACAAAAACACGAAAGTACACGTAGAGAATATTACGGTAACTGTTCCTAGTACGTTTATGAAATATCATCCCATAGCGTTATGGTAATGAGTACTTGGGATTATGGGATATCGACCCATACTTTCTGGGAAATGTTCCCATAAGTATGGGAACAATTCCTATCATTGTGGTAACAGTTCGCATATCGCATGTGAAAGAATCATGGTAATGAGTACCATACTCATAGGAATAGTTCCCGTAAGCAAATAGTAACCAATCTTATAACCACATTCTAATGGTTCCTGAGTGTATACGGGAATAAGCCCTATATATTATAGTAACTATTCCTATAATATTATGGAAAACATAACCATCATATTATGGTAACCATTATCATAGTAACATAGTAACGATTACCATAATTCCATAGGAACTATTCCGATACCATATGGAAATTATACCCATAATTATAGAAATGATTACCATAATATATATGGGTGCCGTTCTTATAATCAACATTTCAAAAAAACCGGTTACCATGCAGTATGGGAACCATTCCCATGAATATTGTAACTGTTACCATAATTTTCTCTCCGTGTAGAATTGTAAGTAATTTCGAAAATTCTTTTATGGTCATTGCTTCTAAACTAATCGACCAATTTTGGTCATTTCTAAATTTGATCAAAGTAGTTTCTCAAAAAATATATGTCCAAAATTTCATAAGATCTGAAGAAATTTAATTGAATACAGTTGAGTCACATCATGGCGAATAACTCAAAATTGACTTTTTTCACTGAAACTTAAGTCAATCCAGTCAAAACAAAAAAAATGTGACTTTTTTGAATTAATTGGATACTAAGTAGTTCAATCAGGCCAAAATTGATCTAATTTTAGTTTGGCTAGATAGTAAATGAACTAATTAGTGTGTTTTTGAACTAGAACTGTCTTTGAAGTTCTATAAAAATTTTAAGCTGTTTTTTTATCTAAAGACGATTAAAAACAGCCTAAAAAATAAAAGACAGAAAAAGTCTGATTTTGATCTAGAGGCGACCAAAACCAGACTCGAAATTATCGAAAACGAGTCTGAAAATAGTCTAAATAAGAAATTGTACGGGCAAAACTCGAATAATTTTTCATGTCAATAAATAGAAATAAAAAGTTAATTTTAAGCATAATAACTTAAAATATTTATTTGATTACTAAAGATCAAATTTTTCGACCCGAGCAAGTTAGTCAAAAATGGATGAAAAACACATTCGATTTGACTTGTTTTGAACGATTTGGTTCATTTAAGTCAAAAAAGTCAAATTTAAGTTATTTCTTTGAACCAGATAAAAACAAACATCACAATTAGATTTCTACAAAAAAAAAAAACGTTGTCTTGGGTCAAGTAAATATTTTGGAAAGCAACCGTTTTCGGAAACCAAATCAAGATTTTTTTGAGTCCAGAAAATTTGTCTTGGTCAGAAAAAATTTCTACTTTATCCGAGAAAACTGAGGATTTTAAAAAAAATTTCTTGAATCAAGAAAATTTACCTTCAGTCGAGAACTTTTTTTTGTGTATAAAATCTATCAAGAGTAATAAAAAAAATTTGTATTCATAAGAGCTACATAGTAATTGCATTGTAGAATTAAAAATTAACATATGCGCGAATAAAATCGATTATAAAAAAAGTATTAAATACCTCTGGCGTCTCTTTCACTAGCACCTTATATATCTTATATATCTCATGATTTCACAGTATGGGCTTTACTTGCGTCTTATGATCGCCTTTTCGCATACACTTCTGTGACTTTAAGTGCGGGGTAATAAATTAACAACGTTGGGTTACGCAAGGATCAAATGTCTCTCGAAGTATGCCAGGAGATTTATGAGTCTACCTCTACTGCCACAGCATGCAGGAATGGAACGGAACAGAACAAAACATAGCGTATACGAGTATTCGCTTATTATAGGCTCTCAATTTAATATAATGGTGTATATACACTCAGTTGCTGCTGTTGGCATACATGGATCACTTATTTTCTATCCTGGTCTTAGCAAACTGGCCCAATCCGGACAATTCTTTTTCGCTTGAGCTCCAGGACACGCAGGACTTTTCAGATTAACAACTTGCCGGATGTTGTAATCGAGTTAATAAGGCGCGGCCACTCACAGCCTAATTAAACGAAGCTTTCCTTGGCCACCTCTAGGCCTAACCTTGAAATGTTCCTCGATTAGATACCGCGACCCCATTAATTATATTCTCTCTTGTCCAACTATCCGAGAGCCAGAAAGTGAGAAAAAAAAAAGGAATAAATTATAAAAGAAACGTGTGATTAAGGAGATCTCGGTTTTGGAATCCAAATACGAGTTTAATCCCGTGCGTGGATGTATATATGTATATATATAATCGATAAGAATTTCAGATGCTCAACTAGAAACTTTTGATATCAAGTCTAAATAACGGGGATTATAATCTGGAATTCAAAGAAACAAACGTGGGAATGCAAAAAGATTTAAGTGATGAATGTGTTTTGGATTCTATTAAAAATACTTAAATTATTTTTTTTTTTTTTACTAATTTCTCGCTAGAAAAATTGTAAGTCAAATACCAGCACAATATTCTCGGCTTTCTTTCATGGAAGTAATATTTTACGAGCAACCCTCTATTTTTTCTTCCCGTCTGGATTTTTGTACGACATTTTTTACTGTCATAATACACTTCCGGAAAAATGTAATTTTGGTGATGAGAGAAAATTAAAATAACATCAATGAAATTAATATTTTTTTAACGTCACATGGAAAAAATGGTTGTGTAAAAATTTGCATAAATTTATAAGGGAGGGAGGGACAAAATGAAGTACTTCCAAAATTTTATTAAAAGAGCTTGTGTTTAAAATGTAATTAAGCATTATTTCGAATTTTTGTTATATTTTCAAAAAATTTTTTTTTGCAAAAAAAATGGTATGAAAGGAATTTGATTTTTTTTATCAATTTACAATAAAGAAACTCGCAGTGTCAAATTACTTCAGATAGATTTCAATAATCAACTTTAAAATATTTGCAATTTTTGTGATTTCGAAATTTAATCAAGTTTTAATAATTTTTCAATGTATCACTTTAAACAATGTATAATAGCTAAACTTTTTCAAAAATAGAAAGTGTCAGTCGAAAAATGTTAATGACTTTTGTTTCATGATAAAAACTATTGAAGTTTTTCTCCTTCGCATCCAATAATTATGTGAAATGTAATTTTTCTTTATGTAAATTACTTGAAAGAAAATTTAATTGAATCAATTTTATTTTATTTCCAGAAATTCTCTTTTTCACCTTTTTTAGGAAGTGCCCATTTCGCTCGCAAAATATGAAAATTTTTTTTTAACGGCTGAAAATTTCTTCTATTCACTTTGAATATCATTAAGAAAAAAAAAATTAAACGTTTTTGAGTACCTCATTTTGCCCCCCCCCCCCCTAAATGGTATTTTTACAAATGAAAAAATGTAACTTTAACAGATAGAATTATGGAAAAATGACATAATTTTTCTGTAGGCTATAAATTATAACTTTATGTAATAATTACTGATAGTTCATATAAAACCTACATAAGTATGATGTTATCGTTATAGAGTAATTTTATAATTTTATAAATGTTTAAAAAAAAAAAAATTGGAATATTTTAGATTTTTTTCTTAAAAATTCAGTTCTTTTGACTTTCAGTTCTTCAAAAAAATAAGAAAAATAGCTAGATATTTTTCGAAATTTTAAAAAAAGATTTTTATCTTTTGGGTTTATAGAATTTTATAGTAAATTCATTTGAGTTTCGACAACTACTTCTGCGCAATTGTTTAAGAAAATATATTCAAAATTTACTAAGCATTTGAAAAAAAAAAATTATTAATTAAAAATTGCCCTCGCATTAAATATTCCCTGGTCAGATATTATATTTACATGAGTCGCTCTGCATTATTGTTTACATTAATACTTCTGTGACTTCTGCAACTTTACTTTGTAATTATCTCAGCTTAAAAATGTGAAAATTACAGACTTGGGTCTACAGAATTCACAATCTAAAAATGACATGTTTTGTTCTGTAAATATTGTATAAGTAAATTTATAGAGTAACTTCTGTAAAATTTCACACTTTTCTGTAATTTTTACAGAACTGTTTTTTCTATACTTCTGTTAAAAATTCCTTCTCTTTTGGTGCAAATTACGATTTTCAAAGCAAAGCATAAGAACGTGGTTCGTTTTTTGATTAGGTGGTAATGTGTTTTTAATCTCCATTTCGAAATTTAAAAAAGATCACTAGAATGATTAAGAGAGACTTAGGTCTTGGACAAAAAAACCTTTATCCTGAAGTTTATAACAAAATGTTGAATCCAATAAAAGAAAAAATGTTCTATTCCATCGGGCGTATCGTTCACTCTCTCTTATCTTCAGTATGGCGGCCTTCAAAAGCATACAGACCCAGCGAGATTCAGAGGATCATTCATCATCGTCAGCATTTCCTCCGCCTCCTCCAGGCCAGACTTCCCCGTTTGGTTCTTTAGTTGCTCCTCCTTTTATCTTTATTTTCTCTCCTCTTTTTCACTTCATAGTGACCCTTTTTGAATATCTCCAACATCGCCATCGCTGAAAGTTACCGCCATGCGAGATTAATTTTTTACCAAATTATTTTTTAAATGAATTTTATGGGAATTTCGATTATTCATAAGCAGTTTTCACTAATCAAGTGCACTAATTAATGTCAATTACTATTTCGTAATTAACAAAATTAACCGTTATAACACATGAACAATTTTCTGATAAAATTATACATAAACAAAGTCGATTTAAAAATTTTAAATTCAATAAATTTTGGCATTACAAAAAATGAGAAAATTTTTTCAAAAATTAATTTTTGTACAAACAATAAGATTATCTAAGACATCAGGTTTGAGTCTCGACAAATTTCTTCTGAAAATCGTCATCACACAAATATTTGTTTGCACACACGCACAAAAATTTTTACAAAAATAGTCCTGTGTAACTAAAAATAATCGAATGCACACGACCGTTCAAAATACAATTTTTCAAAAAAGTCGACTTATTTACTCAGAAAAAAAAAGATTTTTTGGCGCAAAAATTTCTAGTTAACCCAAAAAAATTTTCACTTGGTTCAATAAATTTTTTGAATTATAAATTGAAAACTAAAAATTTTTTGAGAAAAGAAAAATTTTTCTTGAAGTATAAAAAAAATTTTTTTAAATCCTAAAATAAATTTTGTCTTCAATTTATAATACAAAATATTTTCTGAGCAAAAAAATCCTTAACTCCTGTGTAATCCCTATATACCATTTTTTTCGAAAATTTTCAATTTTCATAGCGAAAAATAAATAAAAATTAAATTCAATAAATTTTTAAATATAAGCATTTTTTTGTTTTCGTTAAATGAATGAGAAGAGATAAAGATAATATAAGAGAGACCACATCTCGAATGTATAAAGATTTTATCTCAATGTTACAATGTCGCGTGACACAGTTATTCATGTTGCAAGTCGAAATCATAAATCTTTTTAAGAAAAAAAAAAAATTACATTATTGTCAACATATTTTAAGGCATAGGTACGGTAATACTGATAAACTATTTGTTGAAAATTCATTATTTGTTTATTATATGATTCGCGGTTTTTTTTTTTTTTTTTTTCGTCAAATATAAAATATAATTTCTATTTAAATATGTTATTGAAAAATTTATTACATACTGTGGGAGAAATAAAGATAAACATAGATATATATAATTCTCTCATAAATTTTTCAATTATAAAAACAATCAGATAAAAAAAAATTTTAATTTATGCCAAAAAAATAAACAATAATTTTTCAAAATTACTTTTTAAATTAAAATTTTCAGTTTGAAAAATGTGAATGTATCAACATTACATTCGCCCGTCGGTATTACAAAATTTTTTTTTAAATCAAAATCTTAGTGTTTATAAATTTTTTTCAAAATATACGAAAATTCTAAAGAAATTATTATAACAAATTAATT
Source organism: Microplitis demolitor (assembly GCF_026212275.2). NCBI lineage: Eukaryota > Metazoa > Arthropoda > Insecta > Hymenoptera > Braconidae > Microplitis > Microplitis demolitor. Next base: position 9,322,799 of record NC_068547.1, on the reverse strand, counting down.
TTTATTTGATTTTTAGTTATAAAACAGACAATATTGTCTTATTTGTTCTTTTAAATGTTATATAAGACAAGAAAAAAAAGTTTTAATGTGAAAAATTTTCGCTTGTCTTAAAAAAATTTGTACTTCCCCTAAGAAAATTTTTGCATCATAAATTAAAAACATAAATATTTTTGAAACAAAAAAAAATTTTCTGGAGCCAAGAAACTTTTTCTTGTTTCAAGACAACTTTTTCTTGTCTAAAAAAATTTGTTCTTGTCTCAAAATAATTTTTTCTTGTTTTAAGAAAATTTTCTCTTGCTTCACGACAACTTTTGCTCGCCTCAAAATATTTTTCTCACTTCAAGACAACTTTTCCTTGCCTCGAAAAATTTTTCTTGCTTCAAGAAAATTTTTCCTTGTCTCAATAAATTGTTTGCATCAAAAATTGAAAACAAAAATTTTTTTGATTCAAGAAAAAATTTTATGGGGCAAAAAACAATTTTCTAGATCTAAGATACTTTTGTTTTCATTTCATAATGAAAAAAAATTTTTTGTTCATTGAAATCCTTTTTTTTCTGTGTAATAAATACGAATTTAATCATCCCTCTATTTTCATTACTTTACTTTAGAATTTTTTTTATCATTTGTATTTGCTTTATTTCTTTAATACTTTTTTTACTCGATAAAGTTTATGACCATTATAAACTACTAATACCTTTAGGAAGCAGTAGTATATGCATAATCAATACATTAATATTATTATTTTCATATGAATGATCGTATCAAATTGATTAAAGTATATGACTATATAATTTATAAGTAGCATGTCTATTTTTCATGCTCTCCTGGCATTTTTTCCATTTAATAATCATAACAATAATAAAAATAAAAAATATCAAAATTATTCACGTTAATAATTGAGTTATCGTTTTTTAAATAATGACATAAATAACAGATTTAATTATTAAAGATTAGTTATTTAATAATCATCAATTATTTTTATGATTAAATTGATAAACATATTTCGCTTATTCAATAATTGCATAATTATAATAAGTACACTAATGAATGTACGTATCATAAGACATTGAATAAACATGAAAATGTAATTATTTACCGAGGGCAATGATATTTATAGAAACTTAAGTAATAAAACAGAGTTAATTTATTTAAAAATAGGAAATAGATATAATAATTTACCGGTAGTTCGAAATATATGTAGTCATAAGTAACAGCCCGTTTATTAATTTATAAAAATAATTTTCTGACGTTTCACAAGAGAATAGACTTTAGCAAAGATAACAGGAACAGAATACGAACACTAGACATAATGTAAAACATTTGCATAACATCATAATAAACAAACAAAAATCAGAAATCTTTCAACTTCATATGACTCGATAAAATATATATTTATATAATTGAACATTTTTTTTAAGTATAATCAAAAAGATTTAGTTACACCCGCGAAAAAATGTTTTGATCTGGGTGAGAAAATTAATAATTTAATGTAATTTTATAAAATATTACAAAACTTCATAAATTTTTAAAAATCTTAATACAATTTTACCAGGCCATTTTCAGTATAAAATTATATAAAAACATTTTTTTCCGGGTATAATTTTAGATAATTTTATGTATAATATAAAAATTATTTTTTCGCTAAAAAAATGTGCATTGGTTTTTCCAGAAGAAGTTAATTGATTTACTTTTTACTAGTCCCGTGTAAAAAAAAAAAACATTTGAAAAATATTTAAAAAATATTCCTGACAATAAATTTTAAAAATTGAGACAATTCTGAATTTTGAATTGATATTATTTAAAACTTTAAAATAACTATAAGTGTGAGAAATTTTAAACTATAGTAGGCTTTTCTTGTGGGTTTCTATTCTTCTTTTTTTTTTTTTTGAGATTTTTTTGAGATTTTCAAACAAAAATAATTTGAATTGACACTTTTGGGAGTTCATAAAAAGTTTGCAATTAGTTCCAATGATTTATTTTTTGGACTATTTTTGACCAAGCCAAAAAGTAAAAAAATTGACCTTCCCAAAAAAGTTTTAATAGAAATCAAATAATGTTTATAAATATTTTCAAATCATTTTTAATCATTTTTTTTTGCCTCATACCTGAAGAGTTCTGGTAAGTGTCATAATTGTTCATAATTCCTAATTAATTCCTTTTTTTTTTTTAATGTTCTTGAAACTGAAAAAATTGTCATATCAAATTATTTTTGCTCAATAATAAAAAATTGCGTAGGAAAAGCCTACACCAGTTGAAAATTTAAAAAAGAAAAAAAAAATTCTTCGATGAACTATTGGCAGATTTACAACTCATAGCTAAAAAAAACTAAAAAAACCTCCAAAGTATTACCAGGATAGAAAGATTACCATAAAACAATAGAAAAGTATTACGATCCAATTTATTTGAATAATTTAAGAGCGCAATGGTTTTTAAAGTAACTTCTACCGACATCTATGATCAAGTTATAAGAACTCGTACATACATAACACACATGTGTGACGTGTGTGAACGGCGAAGATACTCTCCAGGAAAGTCTCCATACTCTTGCAGGCACCGATTTCATATAGAGACCGCTTATCGGCCAATCATGATACACTTGCACACGTTAGTTTCCACATACGACCGAGAGATGGTATGAGATGGCTTAAATCGCGATACGAAGTGAAGCCGAAATATAAAATTTATCACTACCGAAAATGGATTTTTATTTTAAACATTTAATTCAAACAACGATAAGACCCCTGACACTCAAAAATATATTAAATATCACACATAAATTTAAACGAACTTACAGCGAAAACTCAGTACAAGTCTACTTGTAATGCCGAATATCCAAAGGAAACTAAAGCCTGTACTGGGGAAAACTAAAAGTTAGAGGAAGAGTGTGACAACATTATACTTAAAAATTGCGAAGGTCTTGCTGAGGGTTAGGCAATATTTCTAGCAATATTTCTTCAAGCTCAGTCAATATAGAGGTAAGAAGGTTGACGAAATAGGAGCAAAATCAGCGGGAGGGCTGCAACCTGCTCTTACACATCCCAGCGAAACGGTGAAAACACGAAGCTGTTTAAATTACGACCTGACTATTATTACTTTGTTATAGCCGTCATAAATCCTCAGCCCGTTACGTTGGAACTACAATCACTTTAAAACCCATAACGAAAAGAATAAAAGGGATCAAACAAGACGTTGGATTTCTGTTTTAAAATTTTCGTCATTTTTGGCATTTTTAAAAAATATTTCACAGAAACTGAATCATGATTTCAAAAGTTTCATTGTTACGTTTAAGAATTTTATGAAAAATTAATTTTCTCTTTTTCATATTTTTAAAATGGGTTTGCATAGAAGATAAATATTAATATAATATACCAAAAAAAAACGTTTGGAAAAAAAAGTGTATTTTATAATAAAATGCAAAAAAAAAATTTATTCAAATTACTCATGCATTTTTCTACAAGAAAAAAAAATAGCATTCGAGCAAAACAATATTTTATTTGATGAATTAATTTTTCTCCGATTTAAAAAATAATTATGATACCAAAGTTCGCCGACATCTGATATTTTTTTTTTCTCAAAACGATGAATTATAAAAAAAAAATACCGCGTATTCTTGGTTATTTTTTTCTTTGTCGCACTCGTACACAGAAAAAAAGGACTTGGGGCTTGACTCAAGAAAATTTTTAACGTTAATTACAATCGCATTAAACACCGAAAATTTTTGTTTTGAAGTTTTCGATTTTATAAGAATTTAGATTTCTACGAAATGTCCATTGAGTTCTACATCTTCAAGGTAATTTTATCTAGAAAATTATCTGCATGCCCAAAACAATAAGTGTTAATTATTCCAGTGTTTTAGATTTACGAAAGCGAATTCCATATAGTAGACGTTAACTTCGTAGTTTAATTATTCCTAGGCGGTGAAACATCAAAAGAATCGCGGGCTCTGAGACTTGAACTACGAACTATAGTTTTACTTATATTTCGACACGGATCAATCTAATGTCACTTTACGAATTCTGCTAAAGTAAAAAATAAAGTTGATAACAAGCGAAATTACCGTTACACTCTAGATTTCTCATATTAAAATACACCTGGAGGAATATAAATATTATTTTTATGGATCCGGTTTATATTCATATAACAACTTATGTAAAAAACTGCTAGCAGGTCAGAAGTCAGAGGGATAGTAAATAGATCACTCGAATAGCTTTGTGAATATTGTTTAGAATTCATTCTGATTCGCTATAACTCAAACCTAACCTCGTTAAACTCGAATTTATACAACTGCGAACCTTGATGACCCTGATCAAATTACGTGACTTGATCCTTAATACCACATCCTAAATAAACTAAAAGTAATCATGCGTACATACATGATTTATTTTAGATCTAAAGTAATGGTCAACTAAAACAAAAATGAAATTATACATATTATTGATATCATTTTCTGTAAAATCCCCACAATAATCTATGTGGATTACTATGATTTATTCGAAGTCCCATGGATTCCTATAGAACCTAATGGGTTTTCATGTAGAATTCTATTTGGAGTTACCAATATTCGAAATATTTTACCCAGCGATGAGATGCCCCCTTGCAGTTGAACGCCTACTTACGCAGATTGGACTTGCCAACAGATACAACAGCTATCTTTCACTGAACAAAAAGCCATCAAACTAAATTCAAATACTAGCTTTTGCTTGCTCTGCAGCCTACAGGAAAACGCCAACATTAAACACTTCTTATTAAGGTGTCAGTTATTCACCCCATACAGAGAATACTACTTAAGACTACTGCTCAATATTGAAAACAATAGATCTATTCTATTCGAGTTCGCAGACGAAAAGTCATTACTAGCGATCTACAATTACTCTAGAAAATGCATTCTTCTCCGAGCTTGGGTTCTTAGTCTATGACCATTGACCTTCACTTTTCTAGATGTTATACCTCACCTACGCTCATCCTCATCGCCTACATTAAAATCTATAATGATTTCTAAACTAACAATGTATTGTAATGCCCGTGACTATCTCTTGCTAGAAGAAATTTTGTAATTCTTAATGCAATAAATGAATAAATAATATTCGAAATATTTCTAATGGATTTCTTTGGATTTCTATCGGATTTCATACTTTTCTTGATGAATTTCTGAAGAAATCCATAGGAATTTATAATTCCCATGATGTCTTCAGCTGATCTATATGGATTACTATAATATACTCGATCGGATTGCCATAGATTTTTTCTAATGGATTTCGTTGGATTTCTGTAGGATCTCATACTTTTCTTCATGGATTTTCCAAGAAATCCATAGAAATTTATAATTCCCATAATATATAGAGGAGTCCGAGTATAGTTGTCACGGCGGTCATTTGTGGCGATCAGTTTATTGATTGGCGTTAAAGAATCGCAAAGTCATCACCTCCCTTTCGACGTCTATTAATGTTCGTATTTCGTTTAATAAGTTGTCTGTTATAATCGCTGTGACAACCAACCCAAAAAAATATTTGATCTGATCATCGATTCTAAGGTAATGCTAATAATGAGCTTATGGCCAATATTTCGCAGTAATAAAATTTTGGTGGAAGATAAGGATGTACTAAACGCGTGTATGCTCAAAAGGGTCAGGTAACGGTCTCCGATAAAACGGAAGTGGACTTCTTCATGTCTTCGATCTTGTTACATTAATTATTTGTGACAACCAACTCATGAGACAACCATACCCGGTTTCCCCTAGAGCCAATTCTTATGGATTTCCGTATGCAATGTCTAGATAATGTTAATTATATTTTTTTTTTCTGTTCTTTAATGTTAACCAGTAAATAAAAATCAAGAATTCTTACCGAATTGACTCCTCATCCAAGGGTAGAGTGGGCTAGGTAAGTTTGCGCTCGCTGCACCCTGAGGTGCACTTTGTTGTTGTTGTCCTAATGGTGACGTTACAACACCTTGATGTTGCTGTGTCTGAGCCTGTTGCTGAGTGTGGATGGCAACAGGTTGGTTTTGATTATTTGGTTGTTGCTGCGGCTGCTGTTGATACAGCATATGTTGTTGTTGCGCCTGAATATGCTGGTGCTGTGATTGTTGCTGCTGCGTAAGCTGCGACTGTTGGGCCTGCATATGAGGATGCTGTGCATGCATCTGATGATGCATCTGTGTATCCACAAGTGGCGGGCTATCTGGACCATCGAGAACAGTGCCCTGGTGGTCAACTGCTGCAGCTTGTAGCTTACAACTTGCGTAGACAATGGGCGTCGAAGAGTGACCATTTGGCGTGGGTGTGTGACCCATGTGGGCCATCCCCGTGCCCGGAGAAGACGATCTATATCCAGCCATACCGTCCATACTCGTATGGTCTTGTTGCTGTTGGTAGTAAGCGGCATTTCTAATATCCATTCTATCATAAGGTGGAAACCTCGGATAGGGCATCCCCTGTTGAGTACCTGCTGCACCATAATGATGTGCAGGAACCCCCTGCCTGAGCATTGATGGATCACAAGGATCTGCAGCCTGCTGGGGCTGCTGCACACTCTGGCCCTGCTGAGGCACCTGAACGGCAGCCCCGTAGTGCTGCTGGTGCTGATGGGGGTGTTCCACCCCGCCATTGCGCAGGTCCGGGATATATGAATTCGCAAAGTAAGAACTCATGCTACTGTACTGTCAACGTATTCCCTCACTTTTTCACCTACTGTGTGCACTTTACACAAACACAACAACTTCACAATAAAACTATTTTTTAAATTACTTCCGTTATTTGAAATTATAAATTAATTCTTTTGTACTTGCGTAAGATCATCGATACATCACTTATCACTCACTTTTTATCATAACACTCACACTTTTGACGTAGATAACTTATACATGAAAATTTTTACTTTTCTTTACTTATCACATCATATACACTGGGCTCACTTGGTAAAAACATTTATCACATTAGACTATAACTTGGAACAACTGAAGCACTTTTCAAAAGCTTACGTTAATAGGGAGGAGAGCGCTATTTTAATATTATTTTATTCTCATTTAAAAAAGGCGTCACTTGTCAAAGTTCGTCGTCTGCTGCATTTGGACGGTGAACTGCTCAGAATCTTTTGATACTGCAATAAATAATATCTTTTGATCTTCCGACCAGCTCGCTGACGACACTACGCCACACCTGCAACACAAAATTTATTCATCATTTACTAAAAATTTATTCAGGCGTTTTTTTATATTTAATAGTATTTTATTACACGACAAAAAGTAGATCTGGAGGATAAACGAAAAATTTTAACAAGTATGCTAATATATATAATGTCTTTGCAAAGCCATGTTAAAGACTGGGGACTTGCTTTGAATGACAGACGGCGAGGTACACACGTGCTCGTCACGGTGACGACCGTCACCCAGACGTTAACGTCTTGCATCAACTAACTTGTTAGTTGTGGGTGGATCATTTGGTAGTTAAATTTGGAAAAAAATTTCCAACTCATTACCATTATCATGACCACCATGATGGTAGAAAAATTAACGACCCAGTTACATTACATCTGTCAATATTCAGTTTAACTAAATATATGATATGTTTTTATTTTTTTTTTTTTTTTTGTCACTAATTATACTCTAAAAAGTAGGCTGTCATTTTTCTTCAAAATACACAAAATTAAATGGTTGTAACTTTTGTCTTTGAAAGGAGTAAAATACCTAACATAGAGAAATTATTCCTGTTGAAATGCTATGGTGTCATACTAAAGCTAGATCATGTTCCCAAAAATGGGAATAAACACCTGCAAAAAGCATGGCTTGAGGCCAGTAAATTTTTTTTTGAATCAAGAAATCATTCCTTGCACAAAAAAAATTTTTTTTCTGTGTAGTAATTCTACAATTCCTTCATTTTCTTGACGTTTTAAAAATTTAACTATTTCCCACTTAATATTAATTTGAAATTAAATTCTATTAAATCAAGCAGACTAATTATGAATGGAAAGTAATTTCATTAAATATTCAAAGAATTACGTGAAATTTTAAAGATTTCTGCAATTAATTCTAAGCCATTAGAACAAAAATGAAAAAAAACAAGAAAGTCTTGAAAAGTTTGCTTTTCCCGCCAAGTTATTTAAAAAGAAAAAAACTCCTCGTATTAGTGAAGCCTTGAACTCTCTTTCCAAATAGATGGGATCAGAAGATAATGTCTAATGACGCAAAGTCAATCTGCTCTACCGACTGTCATTAAATTTAAGCATGAGGCATTATCAAAATTAATAACGGAGACAAGTCAAAAAAATATTATAAATTATGTTCAATAATATTAAAATTTTATTCACAGAAATAGTATTCTGTCATCATATGTTCCATTAGCAAATTAAAAAGTAATATTACTGTATTGACCCTCGGTACGTATAGCTTTGGCTTAAAAGATTCATGAATGTGTGGGTAAAGATGACACTTCACCTGCGCCCATGGAAAAAATATAAATGGATACTAGTGGGTCCGTGTCGACATATGTATAGAATCGAATAGAATATACGGTTGACAATTTTGCGAATGCTTTGTTGTCATCAGCAGCGGCGGCGCAGAGTGTGATCCCAGGGGCTGGTAACCGACCCTTGGGAGTTGACGGTATACACGCGAATGTGGTTCGGGTCGGACACGGGACGATCGCGATTAACATTCCGGCCGTTAGCTCGCTGTTCGCGCGGCGCTTTCATTAATTCTAGCGTATTGATTCTCCGGATTGATGAATGGTCGCCGATAGCGATTCTATGTGCTTCGTATCCCTCCATATAAATTTTCTCGCCCTTCCTACTTCTCTTCAACGCCACTACTACTATTACTTTTATTACTACTATACTTTTATCACTATTACAGTTATTCTACATGTTTTTTTTTTATTTTCTGCAGTATATTATCAAGTACAATAAAATAAAGACTTTTTCCCTCATTTTCTGTCAAATAAAAGTTTGCTTTCATTATTTGATTTTTCAGTAAAGAAAAAAAAATTTTTTTTGGTGCAAGGAAAATTTTTCACCATGAGATGAAAACAAAATTTTCTTAGGACTAAAAAAAATTTTCTTGGCGGAAAAAATTTTTACTCGCTTCAAAAATTTATTTCTTAGCTTAAGAAAATGTTTTCTCTCCTCGAGAAAATTTTCGTCTTCAATTCATATTACAAAAACATTCTTAGGGTAAATAAAAATATTCTTGGCTCACACGAAATCCTTTTTTTCTATGGAGTTGAAAAAAAAAACAACTGAATACTATTTCTTTAAATTTGCGCAATTTTTTTTAAATTTTGATTTTTTTTAAATTGTCAATTCTACTTGACATTATTTACCAATGATTAAAAGAGAATATTTTATATAAAACGTAATCACAATGAGAAATTGAAATTTAAAAAAGTAATTTGAGTATTTTCAGGTGGCGGCATCCTTCGGAATAATTATAAACTTTTTTGATGACTTAAAGATTAAAACAGTGCGATGATAATCCCAGAGATGGCGTAACCGATATTACGATGCAATAAACAAGAGAATAGGAAAAAACGGGGTGGAGCATGGCTTGACAGCTGGGTGGGTTCGGGGTAGAGGTGATTGAAAAGAGGGTGGAGCGTCACGTGACGCCATCGTTGGATTTCGAACGATGACGTCATTTAGCTACGATGGCCTCTATTTATCAAAATGGCTTCAATATAAGTTCTTCTACAAGTTATTAAAGTCCAAGTTTTAGACGATGTTTCTAATTTTTACCCAAACCAAACCACTGAGCTCGATATACTTATCTACAATGTCTATCAAACGTCTGTTCATCAAGGGTAGATAACCCGGATAAATTTAATAGTATGAACAGTAACGTTAATTACAAACGGGTACTTATTTAATCGGAAATGCAATAATCTATCTCTAATTCAACAATTTTTTATCTGATTTGAAATATGAGATTAGAATTTTTATTAAATCAAAAATAAAATCATTTCTATAGATAAATAATTATCGCGTTTTTTAATATGAGTAATTATTTGATATCCTTGTATAGCATCGATTTTGTACTCACAAAAAAAAAAAATATTCAATTGGAAAAAAAATAATAACTATATGATGATTGAAATGAATGATATCAAGAAAAATGAATATCGAAACCGTGAAGTACTTTGAAGTATTCTCCTTCCCGTTATAGCAAGACAAGGACGAATGAATTGTAGAATATTTTTGAATTATTGCCAACGTTTCTTCAAATTTTTTTGATTTTTTCAGGGCTTTACAGTGAAATTAAATTCAAATTTAAAATTATTTACGCGAACGCTTTTTTTGAAACCCTCAAAAATGATTATTTGAATTAGTTAAACTGTTTTTGATCTTTTATATAAATTTTAAAGTGTTTTTGATCTGTTGTTTCAAAATGTTATTATTGTTATTATTATATATATTTATACAAAGTCCTGTTTTTGATCTAAAGCTAAAGGCGATTAAAAGTAGACCTAAAAATTATAGTGAAAAAAAGTCTGTTTTTGTCCTAAAAACAAATGAATACAGGCTAATAATTATGACAAAATAGTGTGTTTTTGAATCATGAAAACGGTTAAAAACAGACGAAAACGAGTCTGATATTGACCTGGATAGAGAATAGTACGAAAAAAAAAAACCGATTCAATTGTCATATAATAAATACAATTTAAAACCCTAAGTTAATTAAAAATATTTGAATAACGATTGAGTAACAATTGTGCTCATTATCGAAAATTTTTCGTTCAAAGTATATTCAGTTATAATTATTATATTCTTTGATATGAACAGTAACTAAAAAATATATATAAATTTCTTAAGTTATATCTTCCAGGCAAATGACAGAAATTATTGATATTCATGAATCTTGACAAGTACTGAGTAATCAGTTTATAAATAAAGACTAAGTGATGCAATAAATTCGCGTCAGAAATTCAAATATTCAATGTTTCATATTGACAACGTCAAATTTATTTTCCGTTAAATAGAAATAGAATGTCCTGACTTTGGAAACTAAAGATAAAAGAAATTTTAAATCAGCGATGATCCTGAAGATATAGATTAATTTTTCATGAGTTTAAGAATATCAAGCAAATGGCCCAAAAGTGTGGAAAACTATTTTATCTTTTGAAAGAGAAAGAAATTATTCAAATTTAATTTTTCGAGGTTGGAAAAACATTCGTCTCTACTTCAGTAATTTATGATGATAAATGAAGAGCCGAAATGATTAAAACGTCATATGATCGTAACTTTCAAAGACTGCGGGATGCTCTCATCAGTTCAGCTACTGCTTCTTTCAATAAATAATTTAAGTATTTTTTATCATCATTCGTTAAAAAATGATATTTCATTCATAAGATTCAAATTTATATTTGATGCTTATAAATAATTCAAGAAGAGACATCTCTACATTATCATCTATTTGTTGGAATTACTATGAAAGCACTATAAAAAAAAATTTTTTTTTCTTACTTTATTTTTTATTTTTTAATAGAAAAATATTAAATCTAATACTAATATATTTTTATTTAGTAAAGTAAGAGACCCAATACCCGATCACTCATGCAATTGTAAATTGATGAAGTTTTTAAGTTATAAAATGTTTTAGTACCTCACTGAATTATAATCTTATACAATAATACACGTTGAAAGACTTCAATATCCCGATCTAATGCGATTTTTTTAAACACAAGTTATTTATGTTTCAAATTTAGGATCAATGCGTAGACAAGATAGTAGGTTACTTTACCGTACTTGTACCTTACGATCTAAAAATGAATTATAGTAAAAATTACGTGACAATCACTATTTACTAATGAATAGTCACTTATTGCCAGTGGAAACTATACGACTATTTGAATTAGTGACACACTTTTCACTAGTAAACATCAGTCAATATATTGTCAGACTATAGTCACTATTTTCACTATTTCAAATTTAAGAGAGTACTATAAAGCTCATTCCATATAATATTTATAAGTGTATTGATATTACCGGTAATATTTTCGTAGTGGATTCTTCTTTGAAAAGCTGGTGTCATAGTAAAGTCGGACCATGTTGACCACCTGACGGAAATTTGAATAAATACATGCAAAAATTACTTGGCCATAGCAAAATCGGTTATAGTAGTTTGGTATATACATATATCGTTGTCGATTTCACTGTACTCACAGTAATTATTGCATGTGTTTATTTTAATTTTTGCTGATGGTCAACATTGACCGGCCTTACTATGACACCATATCATTTCAAACAAGAATAATTTCTTCATGGAGAAGTGTTTCAGTACAGTTATAGAAGTTTTAATAATTTGAAAAATGAAATAGCAATTGTCATTTTTTTTTTAATATTATATTTTTTGAATTATTAAAACTCCAATAACTCGGAAACTATGGACTTTAGCGACTTGACTCATAGGGTTTTTTTTAAGGGAATAAAATTTCCGATAAAATTCCCATTTACTTTTTTGGTGTGCATTCATTAGTTTAAGTTCTGCAAGCCAATAAAGGTCAATTTGATACGAAAAATGACTTCCTCAGCGGACATCAGTGAAACAGCTGGAATTACAGCTAAGTTACTATGGGCACTTTTGAAGAACACCAAATGTCCTACAATTTGCGACCAAAACCACGTCGATATCATAAAACGCAGCTGAGTATTAGAAAGTTAAAAAAAAAGTAATTTAATTTACGTGTATTTTAAATGGGAAATCTTTGAAATCAAATGGAAAGTACTTAGGATTGGAGTTACGAGCTCAAACTCGGCAGGAATTTTTGTTTTAGCATAAAAAACAATATTTTGCTTGATGAACAACAAAAAAAAATACTTTCGCCGGAAACGAAGAACCCTAATATATATATATATATATACATAAACTTTTGAACCAATGGTATTTTTGGAACCTACTCGATGAATTATGATAGATTATGGCAAAATTCTTTGAAAATTCCACCATGAGGACAAATGCAAAAGATAGATTTCTATGAAATCTACTAAAAACTGTCACACATGTCAATGCATTGACCCAGTCTTTTCCATACTCTCTGAAAGTAAATTATCAAAATTCATTAGCAAATAGTGAGTAGTCACTAATTTAGAGTCATAGTCATACGACTTTTTAGGGTAAGTGGTACGACTATAATTTTAAATTAGTGAATATTTACTAATTTTCACTAATTAAGTTTCAGAGAGTAGCTGTTACATAATTTTCTACAAATCAATATTATGTGTATGTATTAATTATGGTAAAGATATAAATTGTTATAGGCTATGGCTATCATAATTCTTGCGAGGTGAAAAAGATCAAATAAGTAATGAATGTTTTTTAAGCCGCTAATTGAGGGAAGTTTATATATTTTATTATGCTTAACGCAGATATAAATTTTGTTGGAGGTATTTTTTACATTAACATTAAAAGTTAGTAAATGTATTCGGCACGCGCGAATGATCGAGTCTATGCCATGATGCACATAAGCGATTAACATAATCGTGTCGAGCGACGGGAAACCAGTTTGCAAGGACGCTCAGAAGTGACCACCAACACAGATTATAGCTTCTCCGAGTATTCCTACAGCTTCTAAAATCTACCAAATTATATAACGTAAATCCGTTTTTAAAGTTTGCACTTGAACGGTTGATTTTACTGATAAAATTTTATTCGACAATAAGTTAAAAATATATTCAGGTCGTTACTTATATTAATAACAGATTTTATGAAAAATTTATTTTACCATTATTATCATTAAGAGTAATGGTTATTTTCTAACGCGGAATTGAAAAATTTTGATACCATAATTTTTGGGCTGCTACTTTTAAGCCTCAGGTAATTTAATTTTTTCCTCGTTCACTCATATTTAACAAATTAACAATTCTTCTTCTGATGTTTACTCAACAAATCATCAATGATTAGATTACACTTTATGCAAATATGCTGATTTTGTTAATACAATGGATTTTTTTTATAAATAGGAGATTTTTTTGGAAATAGAAACTACAATAAATTTTTGATAAGAAATTTTTAGTTTACTCACAGACTTTGATCATAATCATGATATTCTACTCAGAAAAAAATTCATTGCTTGGCACAAGAAATTTTTCACAATCTGAATTGAAAAAAAAATTTTTCTGACTGAAAATGAATTTGAGAAAATGACTTTCTTGCAGTAAATATTAACTTATAGCTATATAGTGAAAATTATACACAGGAAAAAAAGGTATCCTGAGTCAAAAACTTTTTTCTCGAACCAAGAAATTTTTTATTTTTTATTCATAATGCAAAAACATCTAGAAGCGAGTAAAAGTTTCTTGGGCCAAAAAATTCTCATCTCAGTGTGTGTATTTCGATAATAATAAAAAGCTTATATATAATTAAAATTTAATATATCATATACTGAAATAGTAAAAACATTTGTCCTACATAGTAAATTTTGGTATAATTTCTTTTTGTCTGTTACGTACATCAGGATTTGAGTAACAAACAGCATATAAAACACGCGTATTTCATCACTTTGTACCACCGGGATATAAATTGTTATCTATGTTTTGTTGTAGTATGATGTTGTTGTAACTATTTCTCCTGCATGTATACCACATTCAATTCCAACTCTCTCCTCATATTGTGACTAAAAATTTTTTAGTAGGACTTGATTTAACCTCTTGTATAAATTCCTCTATTTAAAAAAAAATTTGTTACATCAATGGATTTCAAAAATTTTAGCAAAAGATATCTTCATATATACATATTCATTCATTTAATAAAATTATCTAAAATTGGTTCTAAAAAAAATCGAATTGAATCTGAAAACCACAGCCGTAATTTATAATTTTGAACAAATTTTTTTGTTCAGTACATTGAATATCACAAATCTATTTGTAAGTCAATCAAATATATCAGTTTTGAAATTATCGATTCTTGATGTGAGGTAAAAAAACTCATTATCCGCTCACTTTACATTGGAGTGGGATTAAATCACTGAAAATTTTAATTTGATGAGACCTGAGTCAAAATATTAGACGGAAATTCAACGTTTTGAACGTGCGTGAAAGTTCAACGTTTTTATAGTACCCCAAACGTATTTTCATTTCACGAATCTTACAAAGTGTAAATAAAACCTACGAAAAAAAGCTCATACATGAGTAGCAAATTTTTCTTGTTTTTCAAAGTGACCTTGGATGGTCCGAATACGACATAGATGCTTCTAAAACCGCATCTAGAACATGCAAAAAGTTGAAAATTTTATTTGTCTCGCAAAGTGCACTCTAAATATGAATTAGTGAAATAAGCGAATATTTATTAATTCCAAGTGTAAATCGTACCACTAATTCTAAAAAGTGGTACGATTGGCACTTTGAATTAGTGAAAATTCACTTATTTCACTAATTCATGTTTAGAGAGTGGCCTTGCATAGTCCTATGTTTCCATTCATTTTTGTCTAAGGTCAAATTAAGATCACACATGGTTAGGACATGCTCAGCAAAATGTTTTTCACGTTCAAAGTGACTTTGCACTCTTTTAAATTTAAAATAATGAAAATAGTGACTATTCACTGTTTACTAGAGAAAAGTATGTCACTAATTCAAATAGTGATATACTTTTCACGGGCAATAAGTGACTATTCATTGCCAAATAGTGATTTTCACTAATTCGTTTTTAGAGAGCATGATTTTACATGATTTTCTATGATCAATAAATAAGCATACCAAAATAGAAAAACTTTCAATTTACATTTAATATTTCAAGTCGGGAAATTGATTAATTTTTCCGACCAGGGAATCTTATTTGCATTTCACGATACATTTTAGCTTTTCAACATGAATCGATATAAAAAATACTTGCTCTCTAAACATGAATAAGTGAAAATCAGTGAATATTCACTAATTCCAAGTGCAAACAGAACCACTAATTTCAAAAAGTGGTTCGGTTGACACTCAGAATTAGTGAATATTCACTTATTTCACTTATATTCATGTTTAGAGAGTGGCCTTGCATAGTCCTATGTTTCCATTCATTTTTGTCTAAGGTCAAATTAAGATCACACATGGTTAGGACATGCTCAGCAAAATGTTTTTCACGTTCAAAGTGACTTTGCACTCTTTTAAATTTAAAATAATGAAAATAGTGACTATTCACTGTTTACTAGAGAAAAGTATGTCACTAATTCAAATAGTGATATACTTTTCACGGGCAATAAGTGACTATTCATTGCCAAATAGTGATTTTCACTAATTCGTTTTTAGAGAGCATGATTTTACATGATTTTCTATGATCAATAAATAAGCATACCAAAATAGAAAAACTTTCAATTTACATTTAATATTTCAAGTCGGGAAATTGATTAATTTTTCCGACCAGGGAATCTTATTTGCATTTCACGATACATTTTAGCTTTTCAACATGAATCGATATAAAAAATACTTGCTCTCTAAACATGAATAAGTGAAAATCAGTGAATATTCACTAATTCCAAGTGCAAACAGAACCACTAATTTCAAAAAGTGGTTCGGTTGACACTCAGAATTAGTGAATATTCACTTATTTCACTTATATTCATGTTTAGAGAGTGGCCTTGCATAGTCCTATGTTTCCATTCATTTTTGTCTAAGGTCAAATTAAGATCACACATGGTTAGGACATGCTCAGCAAAATGTTTTTCACGTTCAAAGTGACTTTGCACTCTTTTAAATTTAAAATAATGAAAATAGTGACTATTCACTGTTTACTAGAGAAAAGTATGTCACTAATTCAAATAGTGATATACTTTTCACGGGCAATAAGTGACTATTCATTGCCAAATAGTGATTTTCACTAATTCGTTTTTAGAGAGCATGATTTTACATGATTTTCTATGATCAATAAATAAGCATACCAAAATAGAAAAACTTTCAATTTACATTTAATATTTCAAGTCGGGAAATTGATTAATTTTTCCGACCAGGGAATCTTATTTGCATTTCACGATACATTTTAGCTTTTCAACATGAATCGATATAAGAAATACTTGCTCTCTAAACATGAATAAATGAAAATCAGTGAATATTCACTAATTCCAAGTGCAAACAGAACCACTAATTTCAAAAAGTGGTCGGTTGACACTCAGAATTAGTGAATATTCACTTATTTCACTTATATTCATTTTTAAAGAGTGAATTAGTAAATATTCATATATTGACATTATTTTTTACCGATTCATTTTACCAAAGTTAGATATAAAAAGAATTTGACTATCATTAGAGTGTAACTTAAAAAAAATAAATTCCTGTTCATTATAAAAATAATGTCGATGTAGATATCAGTTGGATAATATAATCGTTTTATTTTCAAGTCATAGATTACAGATACTCATGATGTAAAGCGTGACGTCCCTGGCCGGGTTATAGGTCAATTTTCCTGTCCAGAGCCCGGTTATAACTGTAATCCTATTCCTATAGCAGCAGTCGGTGCTGCATCATTAAACTGAAATACAATTCCGTATCATATATATTGCGATATACTATTGATGAGATTGAAGTGATGTACATATGAGAAAGGATGAAATGTAAGATCGTACTGTTGATCGATTGCCCAACGTAATTAACTTTGATACACATGAACTACGAAGGTTTCGGGAAGTCAAGCGTTAGGAACCGATAAGCGAGCTCCAATAAAGTTTATCATCATACCAAGTTATCCAGCAAGTAGCAACTTATCCAAACTGTACAGCTGTATGGAGATGAAAACTAAAGGGTGTAGTCGTAAAATGTTCTTATAATCACACGTAACTATTAAGGTAAAGGTGAAATATAGTTTCCTTGTAGAAATAAGTCGAGGCAAACTCAAAGTACGGGCTATCGCTGCTAAAATATGTAATATAAATTCCATTGGAAAATCCGAAATCCAAGCCACAAGATTTTCTTTCAATTGAAAATTACTATCCGTTAATTTGAAAAAGTTAAGATTTTTGAAAATGATGCATATTAATAATGAATGTTAAATTTTATTTTGCAAGTTTCGTGATCAACATTAGTAACAGTAAGAATTTTCTGTTACACAGTCAAAATTATTGTGTCAAAACCCGGGTCAAAAATAAAACTTTATTCAAACTCGCTTTGACTTATTTTCTTTTGAAGTTATCGATTTGCCAACTTTTTACACAGCTACAAAAAAAAACTATTAATGAGGTCACGATTTCAAGCATTCGCCTTAGTAGAATATGAGTATCGACCATCAAATAAGGTATTAAAAATCAAATTCACTCATGATTTAAAAATTCTAACAATGAATTTATTCTTCAAATTTTTGTACATAAAATATCTCCATTATTTCAATCATAATCGAAATCACAGAAAATCTGCACTTTTTTCAGAGTAATCATTCGATTTCCACTTAAAGTTACAAAATCTACGGGAATTGTAGATTTAAAATTGAAAATTTTTTACACCAAGACTTCACACCTATTCTGAACGACTCTCAAACAATACTACTAAAAATAGTAAATATACCTACCCTAGGCCTTGCAGAGTTTGCCCATAACTTTCACATTTTTACAATATAAACGTAAAGCATTTTTCTCGGAGAATATATATATAGATACGTATATATAGAACTAGAGCAAAATTCGAGTCACTTTCACTAACTGAATGCAGAAGGCTAAAGAATAAGAAACTAAAACATAAATCTTCTGGTTTTCAAATAGCTGCGATTTAGAAGAATATATACCTATCTTAGCTTTTTTTTTAATACTTTATATGTTGAATAACATTATCGGAGGTATCTTTTAAGATTTTCTGACTATTACTCTTGTAGTTTTTTATCTATGATGATATCTCTATGTAATGATAGAGCTTTTAGTAGAAATTTGTATTTTAAGATTATTATCGACAGCTATTTAGGAGAGCGGGGCAAAATGGGATGCTTCTAAATTTTATAAAAAAATTTGTTTTTTAAAAATTTCTAAATCACTTTTATAAATAATATTGAGCATTATTTTGATTTTTTTTTTTTGTTAAACTTTGGAAAAAATCGAAAGTCTCAGTCGAAAAATATTAATAACTTGTTTTATGATAAAACCTATGAAATTTTTTTTTTTCTTCATTTGCATCCAATAATTATATAAAATGTAATTTTTCTTCATATAATTTACTTATAAGAAAATTAAAATTAATAAAATTTATTTAATTTCCAGAAATTTTTTTTTCACCTTTTTTAGGGAATATCCCATTTTGCCTGCAGAAAATGAAAATTTGAATATCATTAAAATCAAAGAAAGATTTAACGTATTTGAGTCTCCGAAAATGTAGTTTTCTTTTAAGTACCCTGTTTCGCCTCCTCTCCTCCCCTATTTATTGAACTTAGCCATAAATGTGAAAAATAATAAATTGTGATTTAATTATAGATACTAAAATTAGAGCGTTTTACAGAACTGGTATAATTATTCTAATTAAGTGGTTATTTAATCATATTATTAGCGTGGAAACTGTTATAATAATTCATAATCTGTCAGAAGAAAATTATAGGTATGATAATTAGTTCAACACATAGACTATAAAAAATAAACTGGAGTAAGTCTACGCTACCCCGGTGTTAAAGTTATCAATGCTGAATTTAACCCCGAAAAAAGTGTTAAAATTTTCCCATTGTTAAGCGGTGTAAAAAAAAAAAGGTAGCTTTATTTTTGTAGTATCGAAAATAGTATTTCGAAGAGAAAAAAAATTTTCATTGTTCTAAAAATTGATGATGCGACAAATTTACTAATTTATGGAAAAATCCAAAGAATTTTTTTCAACAATAACATTTTAATGTTATGGTATAAAATACGAGAAATCGATTCTTGTGATTTGTCTCTTTGCAAGCTAAACCAATAAAAATATGGTCATGAGCAATTTCAGTGATATACATATGGTACAGTCTACATTAAATGAGGATATTAGATTCTTCCGACTAGAAATTTGAGTTAGGCAGTGGTTTGGCCCGAATAAAGAATGCCCAATTCCAGACGCGCCAAATGAAGCAACCAAACTAGGCCGAGATCCCGAAAGTAACGCAGTTGCGAGGCCCTGTCTAATTTGGCTTCCTTCTTAGGCAGTGGTTTAGAAACCATACTTCGCATACCATGCATTTAAAAATTCTGATATTTTCTTTAGAAGCTTTGTAATTATGTCTGCGGTATCTGAACATTCTGGTAAAAAATGCTGATTTTAAGAATTATTCTTATCAAATCCAACAAGTAATTGACGTCGAAATTTAAAGACAAAATGTCAGTAACATAAAACAGAGAAAGCATTCTCTCTTACAAAGTTTCTGCGGGCTTCTAAAAATATGCATTCAATTTAACCTGCATCTACTATATCACGTCAGTTTCACCAAATTTTTCTTTTAAAATTTTTCAAGAAAAAAAAAAAAAGGATCATCACGACGTCATCATCTCCAATGTACTTGGAGTTATGAATTTATTAGATCTTCATTTTTTAGCCCTATTAAAATATTCATACCTCAAGAACTTACATAGATTAAGGACCTAAAATGTAAATGCAAGATCCTTTCAATATGCATGAAATCATTAAAAATTACAATAAAATTCTTATTTTTTTTTTTTTTTTAAGAAGTCATCAATTCGGTGGGGAATAGCGCATAACTATATATTTTTGTAACTTTTGATATCCATGCTGTTAAAAACAATAAGAATCGAACGGAATGTAGATGATGACTACATGCGGTCAATAAAGCATTCGTACTCACAGGTATAATGATACCTAATAGCTAGAATTTATGAGAACCACTTTTTTCTGAGAGTATATGTTGACTCAGCATCAGAAGAAAAAAATAGGGCACAAGGACAGTGCGCTAGGAATACTAGTAGGAGCGAAAAAGAGAGCTTGTAGAAGAGATCTAAGGGTGGAAAGTTTTGACGCCCTTTTGTATAAATCAACTTCTCATATACTGAGGCACCCTCGAAACGAAATGGAAGAACCGATGAAACACGCGAACTTGGCTCGATTGCCGTATGTCTTTCACTCTGTCCGACACGGTTTTATCCAGTGAGTCAAAATTTATTCAAGACCATCATTTATAAAATCTTTCACCCAAGTTTATTGCAACTAAAATATTATGACTGATCAATAACAAAAACAATAATGAATATTAATAAAAAAAAACTACAGTGTAAATTTAACGAACGATAACTTGATGGACTAAAAAATGTATCATCTTTTTTATTATTCATCGAAATTTTTTACCTGACATCGTCTTGTTAGATCTTGAGTTATGTGTTCGCCAATAAGTTTTATGTTGAAGTAAAAAAAAAACTATTGATAACACGTGGTACGAAAAAAAATTTATGTTGAATTCAGTCTACACAGATAACTAGAGCATATATTTTAAGCTGATGAACATCAATTGAGCAGTACTTGGGTTAGTGTGTAATGAAAAAGAACGCTATACAATGTTGGTAATAACAATAATACAGATGTCATACTACGATTATTATCAACGCACTTGATATTAGGGGGACGGTTGAAAAATTTGCATCTTAGAGTGTTGATGTCTTCTATTTCTCTTTCTATGTATAAATAGTTTATGTTTGTACATTACAAAGTTTCAATATTTCAGTATATACAAGACCCTGTAACTGATTTCTGTTTGTAATCGTATGTATATGTATGCATAATTCGTTATGAAAGTTGTCCGGTTCCAGAAATGTATGGGTCGTCTCTTCAATTTAAAATAGTGACTATTCATTGTTTACTAGTGAAAAGTATAATTTTTATTATACTCATAATATTACATCACATGTACTGTACTGATAAAACATTCTATAAAATATGGGCAAAACGGAGTACTTAAGGAAATACTGAGTTTTTGCGGAGACTCAATACCTCCAGTCAAAAAACAAATTCTAGTTTAGTTTTCAAAAGCCTCAATTCCTTTGATGTTTTATTTGCCGCTCAAAAAGTAACTCTGCTTTTACTCAAAATCCTCAATGAGAACCATCGGGTGTAAATGCGGATAGATTATCGATTTTAAATTATAACGAAGGTCTAAAAATCATTCACGAATAAAAAGTTCTATTTCGGACTTGGAAAATTTTTAGATAGAATAGGGAGAATAGGGAAAATACATCAAATGAGACTTTTGAGGTTCAAATGTGGATAAAACTATTCCTGTATGTTTGGAGTATTTTTAGGCTCTAATCCAGATTGCGTTATTCCAGTTTAGTCCTCAAAGTAGTGAAATTGATCATAACTACTACTTTGAGGACTAAACTAGGATAGCTTTCTATACTGTTATCAATCGTAAAATTATAAATTGATCCTCAAAAACCTCATTAAGAACTTAGAGACTTAAATCCGAATTTGTTCTTTGTCTCAAGACGCTAAATATATTTTTTTGGTGATATTCAAAGTGATTAGAAAAAGTTTTCAGCTGCCGTTAAAAAAAATTTTTCATTTGTTGCGGACAAAATAGGGCATCCCCTAAAAAAGGAAAAATAAAATTTCTGGGTATTCAATGAATTTGAATAATTTAATTTTCTTGTAAATAATTTACATGAAGAAAAATAACGTTTTATATGATAATGACGCAAAGCATGAAAAAAAAATTCTTAATAGTTTTTATCATAAAATTCATGTCATTTTATTGTTTTAGTTTTAATCATTATGCAACTAACATAGTGTTACTTTGTTTATCAGATAGTATAAATCGAGTTGAACTAAAAAGACTAAGAGTAAAACAAAAAAACTTTGTCAATAAAAATTTTCTTATAAAAGCTAATTACAATGAGTTTTTATCAATAACAAATCTAAAATTTTATTGAATAAATTTCAAGGATATTTACATTTATGTTGTGCTATAAAAGTAGTAATAAATGATATTATATATTATATAACTATTATTATTATTATTATTATTATTTCATTGCTGAAGGAAAAATAATCTACATTTGTTTCATTGATTTCAACTTAATATTAAACAATGTAGAACATTGTTTTAAAAAGTGTCCAAGTAACTCAAAAACGAATGTCAAATTTAAAATTCTTTAAAAGTAACTTTTCCTACACAAATGACCTGAGGTAAAATAACATATAAATGAATACATATCGGTCGTTTTACATGCGGCAAGTGTCAATTTTGATGAATTCTTTTTCACTATGTGATTTGGACCGACTTCTTTACAAAAACAAACTTTTTCATAAAAATTTAGGGATTTACCCCCTCCCCCCCCTCCCCTCACTAACTCGAAAAATTTAAACATTTTTGATACTTTATAGTCCAAATGGTTGCAGTGATTTGTGACATAATCATTGTCAATCTTACTATGGCGATAGCTATTTGTGCAATATGTTTATTTTAATTTCCGTTAGGTGGCCAATATATTCCAGCTTTACTATAACATCATAGCATATCAAACAAATAATTTAACCGTGTATGAATAGAATATTGTACAAGTTCTGCGCGCGTACACATCACAAAGGGCACGATAAAAAATGCGGTTGCCGCTATTGATTTTAGCGTATAAAATACAACCATCCATCCTATTCTTTGTTTATATTGAAAAAATTTTTTTGATCTAGACTAAAATATGCTTTTCACTAGATATTCATTTTATTTATACTGAGAGTAAAGCATACTTAATGCTTCGCGCTTGAAATATGAAATAGAATTTTATTTCATGAAAATCAGCATAAAAAGTAGTATAGCCGAATGTTCTCTCGGATCGATGCTACATCCACACCGTAAGAAATTTTTTTTTTAGTTTTCTATTGATTTCTCAGAAACGAGGTAACAATTAACTGGAAAATCTAATTAGCTCTGGAACTTAAGAAAATGCGTCGATCACCGTCTTAATCATCAAAATTGAGTAATTCGTTCGCGAGATATCGTAGGAAGAAGAAATTATATGAAACGGCTTTTTCCGAAAACAATAGCATACAAAAGTATTTTTGAGCTCGAAAATGTATTCACAGCAATGTTTTCGAGCTCTGTGAGCGGGAAATTTTAGGGCTGGCCTGCAGGGTGAACCGATAGACAGATTTTTTATCCTCATTTTACGGAAGGATAATTCATAGCTCCATTTTTTAGAAAAATCACTGAAAATCGAACTAATAGTTTTCTAAATTGACATAAGTTGTCCTAAGGTTAGATCAGTATACTCGAGTTAGTTAGGTTATGTGCTTATATTTATTAGTTAATTTTAACACGAAAAGTTTACAAAAATTTTCTGTCAACATAACAGATTTTACGTATTCGATTATTGAACATAAAATTTGTGTTAAAGATCACAAACACAAACGCAATGTCTTGAATTTAACAAAAAATTTCTAACTCAGTAAGTCTCATGTCAAAATGTAAGACAGTTCTACTCTAACTTTGTTGAAAAAAATATCTTTTCTCGCGTACAAGACTTCATATATCTGTATAGAAATAAACACACAACTGAGAAACTATGAACAAGAAGAAGGGAAAAGTTCGCCTCTGGTATTGGATGCCAGCGAGTCGAAAAACAGGGGTAGTTCGACAACTTGACAAGAGCACAAAAGCCATAGTTCAGTACAGCACGGTGTGCCATCATAGGGGGCGGGGGGTATAACAAACAAAGGGTCGAAGGAGGACACCATAACGAGAAAGGAAGCGTCCCAGCGCTTTCTACCGGAAGGGTAGGTGGACCAAAGAGATTCGTGAGGGACTGACGCTTCGAACAAAGGGAAATTCGCCTCTCGCACCCTTCGTTTTCACTTTGGTATCTCGCTAGAAGTTTTGGTATTAAGCCTGTTCACTCTATACATAGAAATTCGAGTCACTTTTTTCTAACGTTTCTATACTAAACGTATAAAAATAAAACTAAAGACATATTTTTATGAAATTCCAACTATTCGTAAGTTTGAAAATTTTTTGTGGTATTTTTAACTTTATATTTGCTGAGGAATTAAAATAATTCACAAAAAAAAGATCAGTAATATTCAGTTAGGGTGTGCGAGTACGGAATCGGGGTGGGGATAGGCAGTGGTGGAGGCGCGGTGAAGGGAAAGCCCAAGTCACGTGATATTTAACAATATAGATATATATGTATAGTGTAGGCTAATGAACTAATTTTATTTTATTTTTGCTATAACAATTTTTTTTCCTTTTTATGCACGATTTACTATTCATTAGAACTAGTAGAAATTTACTATATTGTGTGTTTTCCTAACCTTGATTGGTAGTTATTCAAATCATAGATATAGTACTAATTAGTTTGATTAGAGTCTTCTTTTCTCCCATTTCAAATACTGAGTTGAAATTTTTTTTTTACTCTTGAATGCTTTCATAGTTCTAACAATGATCAGTTCAACCCAAAGTTCAGAATTATCCTAAATTTGGAAGTTTGCGGTTGTGAACTTTTTCGGAACATTTTTAGAACGATTTTTTTTTTTACACGGGCTGTTAGAGTGAAAAATCTGTACACACTTTCAGTGTTAGCTACTGCACTATAGATTATGATTGCTATTGGTGTCGTTGCATATTTACAAATTAGTGATGCAAACTATACTATGCTTGCACTCTAAATCCAAGTGTGTAATTGAAATTAACACACTTGCCAAGTAACATTGAAACGGCAAAAGCATACTATAGAATTTTAACACGCCGTGAAATGTATTTAAGTGACTACAAAAAACTATAGTGTGCTTATGACCTTAAGTATGAAACTCATTCAGTGTATGTTAAAATAACACACTTGTTTTACGAGAGAATTCGCAGTGTGATAGGAAAGTCATCCTGAATGTCGTCAACCTTGATAATAAATCGCCCAACTTCGTATTTTTAAGAGGGGTCTGCACTTTTTTCTCTATCACACTCACGTTGAAAAGTTCTGCCCTTGTTTGACTTGCGCAGTAAATAGAAACTTTCTCCACATTTTTCCCTTAAGCAAATTAACATTTTTTAAAAATGAAAACGTAGATTACTAGATTATAGAGTGAGCACATCTAGCCCCGTTCTTAATTTTGCGTTTAGAGGTTTCGTTTGAGAGAAATGCTTGGGAAAAAATAACTATAGACTCTACTTAAGAAACTGACTCTTTTGCATTTTCTATCAGGGATCATTGCAATAAATATTGTATGAGTTCGGATCACGTTTGTTTTGAATTTAGTAGCTTGTAAAAGTTATCACTATAAAATTGCCTGCCTCCAACAAAGAAATATAAGATACTGATACCTTCATAAAATAAAAAAAAAAATTCCGCTACACAGAAAAAAAAGTTATCTTGAGTCAAGAAAATATTTTTGAAGACAAACGTTTTCGGGAACCAAGTCAAGATTTTCTTCAATATTTATCTTCAGTCGAGATTTTTTTTTCTGTGTATAAAAATTGGAAATTTTCTAAAAAATGGAAGTGATTGGGTTCCCTCTGATTTTAGAAAATCGAGTTTTCATGAGATTGCGATATTTTCAGATCCTGCAGTTCAAAAGCCCGAATGATCAGACCTTCGTTTTTTTATAAAAGCAGAAAGTTTCTCTGTGTACGTCTCCAATACAGATAAGAACGATCCCCGAATTTGAAGTTTGGATTATTGTGGCTTTGGCAGGTAACAGCTAGTAAAAGTGTATAAAATCGTACCTCAAATTCGTTAAAGTATAAAGCTCAGTTTTCATACATTTTATTTGGAATAGTATTGAAAATCACTGAAATGACTATTTTGCAGTAAATAGTCGCTTATTGCCAGTGAAAAGTATACCACTATTTGAATTAATGACATACGTTTCACTAGTAAACAGTGAATTTTCACAATTTCAAATTTAAATGAGTACTTGGCAGCAATCGAAAAGTTTCATCAAGACTTAAATCTTATTAGATTTTGAAGTCGATCAAATTTTGAGTCTAAAAAATTTTGATATCAAAAACGTCGATTCACTAATTTTTCCATTGCAATATAAAATTTTCAAATAAAAGATTTTCAACTTACTTCTATAAACCCGGAAAAAACGTAGTAAACATCAGTTTTTGGAATTGTTTCATGAATATTTTTCTTTGACTCTAAATTCGACCACGTGAAGTTCTAAATCTACGATATTTTCAACTATTAAAATTTTAACAGTTAGAAAAATGTTCAACTTGAAGTTGCGATCTCTTTGAAATTTAGAAGTTCTAAATATCGAAGTTTTTGGAACAAATTTTTTTTACATGGGTACTATGCTCATAAATCCTCGTTTACGTTGCCGGATAATTATCGACAATGAGCCTATTAGATAATAATGATTTATAAAAAAAGTAAGTTTATAACTTTCACACAATAGTTGATTTCATGCAATACCCATAAAGCACATACCAGATGTCGATGGTCACGCTATTGGCAATAAATATTTTTTCTAACCAGTCAAATGGCAAGAGATAACCCCAGTAGTCTTTACGTATAAGTTATCCATTCATGTCGAACGACTATACATCGTAACCGCAAACTATATTCATGTAACACACACAACAAAATATAATTTAAAAGGCGTGGTTATGATTTATCGCATTTGAAAACACCCTACGGGAGATTAGAGAAATGCTTCGATTCAATCGTGTTACTCAATTCTATCTCTGTCACTCTACAATAATTGATAAAATATTTTTTTTTAATTCTTTCATGACAAATATGTATTCCATATAAATAAGACAGTTTATATGCAATTAGAACAATTTTTATTTTTTAAATTTGGAATATTGAGTCATCAGATGTGTTTTTAATTGAAGAAAAAAATGCGGCGTTTAAGAAGTAATAGAATATAATTTTAGAATTTATATACAATCGTGCCAATTATAACTGTGATGAACTGAGGTGTAAATAAAGTCATAAAATGAATAGAGATCGTAAGTCATAACATAAAAAAAAAGTTATATATTCTGAGTGGCTATTTTACGCCATCTTATTTCAACTTAGATTTCGACATCGATATATAGATACATACTGCTCTCGTTACATATAATAAATTGACTAATTTTGTAGCAGTTCATGTTCTATTACACAAAAAATAAATTAACTTTTGAATCAAGAAGAATTTACTTGACCTGAGAATATTAGGATGAAGAAAAATAATTTTCTTGGTTCAAGAATATTTTTATTCTTATAATC
This sequence comes from Microplitis demolitor, assembly GCF_026212275.2. Classification (NCBI taxonomy): domain Eukaryota; kingdom Metazoa; phylum Arthropoda; class Insecta; order Hymenoptera; family Braconidae; genus Microplitis; species Microplitis demolitor. The sequence goes on along the minus strand of NC_068547.1, from coordinate 9,294,757 downwards.
CATTTTCTTGATTTAAAAAAAAATATTAGATTGATAAATTTAAATCCTTGACTCGAGCACAATTTTGTTCAATTGAAAAAAAAAATGTTTTGCTCAGAGAACCTTAAATTGTTGTTCTAACTGTATTACTGACTGATAGTAAGTCGTGAAAACTTAGCTCAAGAAATTCAGTTTCTTGGTTTTTAAATTCCCCCATTCGATAAGCCATGGAAAATAGAGAAGTTCTATACTGTTGTCATAAAATTTAAACTTAAAATTTTAGGTTCTAATATCTCAGACGTATGTCAGCCTAGTCGACAGCAGTCAAAACTTCTAATTCAAAGGTCGCGAGTTCGATCCCGACTAAAGTCAATATCTTTTAAAAGTTAAATTGGTACGTAAAAAATTGAGTAACTGTGACGTGATTTTCTCATTAAAAAAAGAAAGTACATGTTAGTATGATAAAATGCTGCTTTTAAAAAAAGTCGCTAGTGTCTCAAACCAAGAGCGTGAAATACTTGGGATAAAAATATCGCTCTATTGGTCGAAGAATAAAATAATTTCATTCAACTCATTAGAACATTTGATAAAAAATGAATTTTTTACCATCAAAGATTGAAATGCTGACAGGAAAAATTTCTTGTTTTTGATGCAAGCAAACATTTTTTCGAATTAAAAAAACACACAGACCCAAAACAAAGAATCAATTTTAAAGAAACAAAATTTCTCGATTCAAGATAAATATTTTACTGTATACTATTATATCTTTTTAACGATTTGCCACTTGATAATTAAAAATATGAAAATGTTGATTACTTATTTCTTTCCCCTCAGTCAAGAAAAACTTGTTCGACTCATCTGAGTATTTCAAGGCCATCAACTCAAATAAGAATTAAATAACTATTAATGTATGAATAAATATTATCTGCTTACTTAGTAGCATTTTAAAAATATAAACTATAGAATAAAAGAGAAACAATTTATGTAGCTATCAAAAATAATGAATGATTGAATTCTTGGTTAATCATGAAACTTTTATCGAATATCGATTCAGCAGCAATAATAATTAATAGTTTTATCATCGAGTCAATTAGTTAAGTCGAAATCAGAGACGTGTTTACATTATTACTTTACTGATAGTCTTTTTTGAATGAAATAAAAAAGTTACTGATAATTCAATGGATTTATACACAGTTAGAAATTTCGTGTTGAATTTAACACAAATCGTGTGTGGCAAACGGTCTACTCAAATTTTTGGGTTAATTCAACACATTGCGTTTGTGTTGATCTTTAACATAAATTTTATGCTAAATAAAATTGAACACATAAAATCTGTTCTTTTGACAGAAAATTTGTGTACATTTAACAGATCATTTGTGTAAATTTAACAAATTTTTCATGTTAAAATCATCTAATAATCATAAGCACATAACCTAACCAACTCAAGTATACTGATCTACCCTTAGTAGAATTTATGTCAACTTAGCGAGCCATTGAACCGGTTCAAAAATATATGAAAGTTATCTAAATTTAATTGCAAAATGTTATACTAATGAAGAATTGCGCGGGAACGTTTAGTCAAACAACATAAATTTTGTGTCAATTTTTGAATAACACAAGAAATATGTTACATTCCAGATTTTATGATCATTTCACATAAAAAATATGTTAAAATAAAATAACACAAACAGTTTGTGTTGAATTAACAGATTTATGTGTTAAAGATCAACACAAAAAATTTAACCAAATAATTTTTTAACACAAATACACAAAATTTTTAACTGTGTACTTTCTACAACAACAAAATAAAAGACAGCATCCATACAAATATATATTCTTCAAATATCATTAATTCTTTAAAGAAGGGTCAACTATTAACTGTCAAAAAATCGTTAGTATTAAACTATTCTATATAAATTTCATTCACATATTTACGCCTACACAGCATATAATAATGTATACATCATAATCAGCTAAGCGCCTCAGCAAAACATTTTATTTTTTGTATTTGAAATATAGTTCGACTCCCGATACTCCAAAACTAAATCTAATTTTTTTTTAACACCGGGAATACTTTCAACACCTTCTTTAGGGTTGAATTTAACACCAGGGTGGCGTCATTTTACACCGTTTTTTTTTCACAGTGTGATAATTAGAGCAAACATTTATGGTAGCAAATCAAATCGCATAACTCATTATTTATTCTAAATCGTAATATATATATTTGAACTAACTGTAAACTGTAAATCAGAAATGCAGCGAAGCGTTTGTGAACCCATCTCAACTCCTTACTATTATCCTTGTCTAGAAACTGAGTTCATAGTATACTTTGCAGTTTTACTTGAATTTACCACCTTACGATAAATATCATGTTAAAAGTATTATACATTTTTAAAAAAATATAAAAGTGTAAAATTATGAAAATAACTACTCTTCGATAAGAAAATTCATTTTTACCGTTTTGCATGAACTTTAAAAATTTTTGAACTCAAAATACACGGAGGAACTATTTTCGTTTAAAATGCTATGGTATCATAGTAAAGCCGGACTATGATGGCCACCTAATAGAAATTTAAATAAACATATGTAAAACTTACTATGGCCATGGTAAAGTAGACAGCGATATGCCACAAATTACTGTAACCATGGCAAATAAGACTATGGTCATAACAATTTTCCATGTGTTTATTTCGACTTCCATCAGGCGGCCAACGTTCCGGGTCAAAATATCTAGTCTCAATCACCATTTGAGGCTCATAGAGGATCTTTGAGCATCATTTGAGGCTCAAAATTCTTTTTTACTTAGTGAGGCTGGATTGAGGCTTAAATGGGTTCGATGAGGCTAGATTAAGACTAGACATTTTGACCCGAGATGGTCCAGTTTTACTATCACACGGTAGCATTTTAAACAAGAGTACTTTCTCTGTGCATATTGAATTTAGAATTTTCGAAAATATAATTTACTGTCGGAAGAAAATACAATCGTTCTAAAAGTTATTTTTTCTCTCAGTAGTACTTATTGCAAACCTCAAGCGCGAAAGCGCTGAGGGTGCTTTATGATCGCTCTATTTTTTTTGACTCATTCACTCACATTAAAGTATCTCTACACTCTTTTGATTACACGAATATAGATCAAATTGTATACTAATACAAAGTCAATTTATTGAAGAATGAATTCGACCCAATATTAAGTCGATTGATTATTCTATTAATTAAACATAAATTATTTCAATCCTAGAGACACAAGTTGTCAATTGTCGTGTATGAAATTTATTAATCGGCCAAAATTTTTTTTTAATATCTTTGTGTTTTTTTGTCATAAGAACCCTTTTGAAAATCACTATTTAAATCCTTTTAGTTGAATTGTAATTAATTAAGGAATAAAACTGGTTTTTTACGAAAAATTTAGCTGCCATTTTATTTTTACATCAGTTGGATTTAAATAAAGAGTGACATCTTAGATAAAAAGGCGGGATATTTAAAAAAAAATTAAACTGAAAATACGAAATAAAAAAATCAAATTAATAATTCAAAAATTGAATAAAAATTTATAGTAAAAAAAAAAAAATAATAATAAATGAAAATAATGATTAAAAATAAAATGAGCGATTGAGGTGTGCGCTTTTGGATTTCCCAACATTTTTTATTTATCAAGAATTAAAAGATGTAAAATAATAATATAAATTAACTATTAATAATAAAATTATGTATACAAAAGAAAGGAATATCGTTATGCAAGACAACTCTGTTATCTTTAGATAATGAAGTGACTCGTTGTCCTTCGCTACTAGGTTCCCGGCAGCGGCATTCCGGTTTTGTTTAAGACCCATCGGTTTAGTGGATCGCCCAGCGTTACCTCAGCCGCCAAAGGAAATCTCACGAGATCCCGATCCCAGATTACCGCACGAAGGTGTCGTACTTAGCGGTACATTTGTTTTCCTGATGTTATTTTTTTTATTATTATTTAATACCGTCATTTTTTTTTTATCTTCAATATAATTTCGTATTCAAATATTTTTATATACTTAATTTTTATAAAGTAAAATACTGTTCGTCTGGTATACATATTTATGTAAACATTTTTTTACGATATGTATGTATACTTATCACCTGTATCCACGTGGTTGGATATCACGTCAAGATATCATACCGTTTACTATCGAATAATTTGCATTCTAGGTAAACCAGACGTCAAATACTGTCGTGACATTTACACGACTTACAAAACCTAAAGTATATATATATATATATATATATATATATATATATATATTCAATGGTATTTACTAGCCCAGTACTGACGACAATTACTGGCATGACTGGTATACATATCAACCCGTAGTATGTATAGCGTCGTCTTATCGACGTACTTGATGTCAACGACGCAAAAAGCGTCATAGACGACTGTACAAACAATGCCAATTACATATACACAGGTGTTGATCGTTTTCGTTTCTTTTAAGTCATTGCAAGTAATACTCGTGCTTGTATTTAATATTGAAAGAAAATTATCAATAAAATAGTATTGTCGCTGTTAATATTCAATTATAATATCCTGTGATAAAAATATTATATCAACTGCGAATATTTTATGATAATTTTTATTTTTTGTTTATATATATTTATATACATATTTTTTTTTTTAATTTTAACGGTAGACCACGTAAAAAAATGATTTCTTGATACAACATAAATTTTTCTTGTTTCCAGAAAATTTTTCTTGCATCAAGATAACTTTTTCTTGCTTCAAGGAAATTTTTTCTTCCCTTATAAAAATTATTTTCTTGCCTCAAGACAACTTATTCTTGTCTCACGAAAATTTTACTTGTTTCAAGAAAAATTTTCTTGCCTCAAGAAAATTTTTTTTCAATTTATAATGAAATAAATGTTTTGAGGCGGGTAAAAATTTTCTGGAGACGAAAAATGTTTTTGCACCAAGACATATTTTTCTTGTACATAAAATATTTAGTGACTAGAATAAAATAGATAATTTATTCAAATTAATTTCACTCACAATTTAAATTATTTATTTCATTAAATAAATTCAGCTCTTGATTATTAGACAGTATATTGGTAATTGTAATAGATCCATAAAATCGGAGTCAAATACCATCAAAGACACGTGCGTGATATCCGCCATGTTTGTGTTGCATCAAGTACCACGTGAAATTTTTTAGTGTCATAGTTATTAATACCCTCATTTCACACAATATTTAACTTATATCAAGTTCACAATTTATATACACATATTCTTTATTTACAAACATTTTTAAACAATAATTTATTTCTTAAAACTTATTACAGCACAGACCATAAAGCATTAGTACGTAACAAACATATTATTAACTGATCTATAATAAGCCCGTGGATATTCGAAAACGGGGAGCGTTTTCTAAATAATCACGGAACCGCGGTTATGCGCGCCCACGTCGAGACGCCGGTTCGACGCAGCCTATACGACCCCGGTGTGTCAGACCTTCTGACTCGATGAATGCAGACAGAAACGGAGCTACGCGATATGACGGCGGACGCACAGTCACAGAGAAAAACACACTAGAGTGAGAGAAGCAAAAAGTGAATGACAGCGAGAGAGATAAAGCAAGCGAACGAATTGAAGCTCGCATGAGAAATAACACACATGAAGAGAAACCAACGAAGGATAGAACGAGACAGGAAGAGAGGGGACGAGAAACGATGTGAGAAATAAAAGAGGGACGTACAGCTCGGCACTAACACTTTGAAAAACTGATGCGTGTCTTACATATATGAGAACACGCACGTGTGTAATATATGTCTGTTTGACCCTAGTAATGTACACACACACATGCGCCTCTAGTTTTTCGGTGGCGTACTCGTGTGAATGTGTGCAGAGAACCGTATCCTCCCGTCGAGCGCCGAACGGACGGGAACATCGAGCTGTCAGCGCACCCCAACCCAACCCCTCGATTTCGAACCAACCCCCTCCTGATGAACTATAGTTCCCCTTCCTTTTGCTCTGCACACGCCACGTCCCTTTCTCTTCGTCATCGTTCTCGATCTTGCTCACTCAACGACAAAATTCCCCTCTCAGTTATTTCCTCATCCGCCCCCTGCTCTAGCTCTACATGTACAAAAGATACTGCGAGATTCAACAAAAACTTTTATATTTTAGGTATTTTAATTTAATCATAATCTTTAATCACTCGCTGTAATATAATATATAATAACCGGATTTTTAACGATCCAGACAATGAGCTCGTTTTTGTATCTCGACTCTTTGTACAATTTTTGTGTAATCGGATTGTCGGTTTCCATCCCTACAACAGCGTATAATGAGGCGAACTAAGAATGTTGGTCTCAAATGCCATCCGCACTTTGGCATTTTGTGTTGTTTGTTGTAGGGATTTTTACGTCAGTGTGTTTAGGATATTAGGAGTCAGAAAACTATTTTACTACACAGAAACAAAATATTTCTTTCTTTGCTCAAGAAAATTTTTTTTCACCCCAAGAGAATTTTCTTTTCCAATTCTTAATGCAAAAAATTTCTTAGGTTAAGTAAAAATTTTCTTGAGGTAAGTAAAATTTTTTTGCGCTAAGAAATCTTTTTTTTCTATGTAATAAAACAGAAAAAAGGGATTTCTTGGCGCAATAAATATTTTTCTTGTTTCAAGAAGATTTTTTCTTGTCTCAAAAAATTTTACTTGTTTCAAGAAAATTTTTCTTAAATTAAGATAATTTTTTTTTACCATAAAGAAATTTTTTCGTACCTCAAGAAAATTATTGTTTTCAATTAATAGTGAAAAAATTTCTAAAAAAAATAACTTTTTTTTTTCGCCAAGAAATCTTTTTTTCTGTGTAGTCCTACAGTAGAAGAAGATCAAAAGCGACTGTATATGAGTTTCTCATTCTTTGTAAAAAAAAAAAAAAATTATACTAATAATGAAAATATCAGATTCTTAAATTAACATTTTAAAAAATTTTCTTTTAGTATTTCTAATTAACACAACCATCTGGTTGTGACAATGGGGATGTACTTTTTTCACCATAGAAAATGGAAGCCATAAGCATAGTGCGTTCCCAGGAACCATGTCCAACTGATGATGACTCTATCCAATCCTCTAACTCGATTTCTCATACGTATTCATTTTGACGGTCGTGGGCTGACCGGCGGCTAGGGTACAGGGGAAAGAAAGAAAGAAAGTCTGAGGGAGAGAGGCGCCTATGATTTATTACTGCCATTACCTTCTCGATAATTATATGCTGCCCTATAACCGCCCTCTCTACGTCCGTTTCATGAAAGCCTTGAACGAAAGGAGCGGTGGTGGATGATATCCTGCCGGCTGGCTGGCTGGCAGACATCACACCGACACAACTACCACATCTTGCCACAATGTTCAAATGTATCTTGGTGTAGTTAACGTTATTATATTATGGCATTATAATATCGATTCAGTCATGTGAATCATCGCTCGATACTTGGACTTTTCTAACCTTCTCGAGTCGAAAAATTCTTATCGCCGCTGACCTATCGACCCGTTAGCAAAACAGACGTTCAACGTGTGAGAAATCATACAATCGATCATACCAGCAAGCAACGAATATTCGAGCTATTCGTTTACAATAAATTACATACCTGTCATTTTCAATCGTTATTTATAATAAATATATAAAATATATATGCTTCAATTATTTGACAAGTTCTAAAAACTTAAATGCCTTTCATGTTACGCCAATAATAAATTATCACGAAAAAAAAAAAACAAACAAAAACGTAAATTCATAAAATTCGGGACTAAAAGAAATAAGAAAAAAAAATTCGAGTCCATATGCAGTACGGAACAGAATCTCCACCCTCATACATCTGTGATGGCGGTCGTAAATATTGGAGAAAGAATAGGGGTCACGGCAACCGTTACTTCCTCCGTGTAACTCCCTTAGGAGCACTTATTAAGCTGATTCGCTCAAGATAAGCAATCATCTAAGTATTTCTTAACAGTTACGTTTTTATTTCAATTATCTATTAAATAGTTCCTTATATTAGTACGTCTGATAACTTTTCAGCATTTTTGGCCTTAAAAATTTCTAGAAAAATTGTTACGCAGATAGATATATAAAGATAGTATGAAATTAATCCGAAAAATAACTAATAGTCTTGAAATTTTTCATCGACATTCAAGAGAATTTATGATGTAAATTTTACACGCAGAAAAACAAATTTTTTTGGCGGGAGAAATTTTCTGCATTATGATTTGAAAACAAAACTTTTCTTAGAACTAAAAATAATTTTTTGACGCAAGAAATTTTTTCTTGTCCAAAAAAAATCGTTTCTTGCCGTAAAAAAAAATTGTTCTTTATTCAAGATTTTTTTCGAATTAAGAAATTTTTTTCTTGAACTAAGAAAAATTTGGCTTGTCTTATATATTGCAAAAAATTTTCTTTGTTCAAGAGAATTTTTTTCAACTAAGACATTTTTTTCTTGAACTAAGAAAATTTTCACTTTTTTTCTAAATTGCAAAAAAATTTTCTTCGTTCAAGAAAAATTTTCTTTGTTCAAGACAATTTGTTTGAACTCAAACATTGTATTCTTGAGCTAAGAAAATTTGGCCTTTTCTTTCTGGATTGCAAAAAATTTTCTTAGTTCAAAACAAATTTCTTCGTTTAAGAAAAATTGTTCTTTGTTCAAGAAAATTTTATTTAACTAAGATGTTTTTTTCTTAAACTAAGGAAATTTGGTTTTCTTCCTCTATTGCAAAAAATATTCTTGGGTCAAAGTGTTTATTTATTTTGCACAAGTTATAGATAATTTTCACCATAAAATTACTTGCGTATTAATTATTGTATTAAAAAAAATTTTTTAAATATTCATTCTCAAAATAATAATCTGTAAATTACAGCAATATGATTATGACAGAACACTGAAATTATATTTGCATAATAGTATTAACTGCGATTGATTGAGATGTACAATGTAATGAATTAATATATTGGATATGGTTTATATACCATGATAAAACAAGTAGTCTATTAAAATAATAAATTGTCACATCCGTATCTTCCTCCAACATATAACTAGTTAAGACATATATTATACAATATTGAAGCGCATCGAAGAATTTATGCACGCATAAACGCACATTGGCTAAAGAGCACGCATTATGATTATGTATACATGAATATAAAGGTGGTAGTTTTCGTATGTTTAATATTTGCATAATAACCAACTCAAGTGAGGGAGCAATGACATACATAAGCTACATGTACAACCAACGAAACATAAAGAGCTACTATAGTTATAATTTATAATGTTTGAAGTTTCTAACGTGTGAAAGTAGTAGATACATATAAAGAGATAAAAAAAAATACGCTTTGGAATCTCCATGAGAATAAACCGGGTGATGTTCATCTGTTATTATGATATCATATCGTACACACAATCCACCATGTTTAGTATGGAATCTTAGTTTTTTTTAATTTTAAGTGTATATGTAAAAAATATATATTTCTTAAAAACAAAAAAAAACAGATAATTAACTGCCTTGAAACGAATCCTTTGTACACTTAATTTTTGTACATATTCAAATTATTTTTTGTGTATTTTTAAATTTATTGAAGCTAAATTTGTTTTAGACACAGATAATTTTATGGTAAAAATAACCCAAAATTTTTAGGTAACGGTGAAACAACTCGATTTTTTTGAGATTTATACTATTTGAAAAATACCGTAAAGTTTTTCTGTTTACACTAACCTAACAAATTATTTATATATCATGGTAGTATATAATATGTCTAAAAACATTGACTACACGGAAAAAAGTGATTGACAATAATTGTAGTTCAACTTCTAATTATTTATGTTATGTTCAATAACTAATGTCGTTTCAATCAGTTAAATTATGATTTTAATGTTTAAACTGCTATAATTAACAGTTAATCGTTGAAATATACTGCTTGATTATTTAAAATTACTACTTAAACCTTAAAAAACTACAAGACACTTGTCAAAAAAAAATGCATCTGTTATTAATTTTTTAAGTTCTACTCAGTAAAATTTACTGAGATCCGGTCTAGGCGCGCTGTTGACGAGAATCTCAGTAATATTTACTAATATTTTTTTTCCGTGTATACTTCTGTCCATTTTCATTTAGAAACTAAAATGAACACATGAAAAAATTACTATGGCCATCATAAAATTAACAACAATAATGTCACAAATTACTGTAACCATTGGAAAAATTCCTATGACCATAGTAGCTTCTGCATGTGTTTATTACAATTTTCGACTGGTGGCCAACATAGTCCGGCATTACTATGACATCATAGCATTTTCAACAAAAATAATTTGTCCGTGGAGTTATTCCTACGTGTTGCAACAATCAAATGAAATAATCGATCATTGGCAATCGAGTGTAGTCGAACTGAAAGTATCGATAGAGTTGATTATTCGTTAGCCAATAATCGATATCTTGAATAATCGATTATTTCAACCTTAAAAAAACAACTGTTTTTTAAGAATATCTTTAAAGTTGTAAAATCGCATAATAATCGATTTTATATTTTCAAAATGTCAGTTTTGGAAATGCTAACAATAGACTAAATAATAGATAATGGTTTTATCATAGTTTGTTTTTACTAATATAATTTTTAGTTTTTCAATAATTCTCATTGCTTCGACGATATTATAAGACAATCGATTGTTCAATGACTTCAACTTTAAAGTTGCACAATCGAATTGCTAACAATCGATTATTGTAATCAATTGCGGAAACTAAAATATCGATTATTCGATTGCGTTCTTGCAACACTATATAATTCCATCATGTGGGATAGTAACCGTTAGGGGAATGAGGGGGGGGGGGCAAAATGGGTCCCTAAAATTTTGAGTGCATCGAATGATTCGGGGACGAAATGGACCCCCCTTCCCCGACCATCTTGCATTAATAATATTAATAATTTAACGCAGCTGCGATTAGTCGTTTTTAGTACCACCTAAGACAATAGAGCTTTCTATCCTAACAGTAATAAGTACTCTTTAGCAAATCAGAGCCTCCTATATTCATATAATAGCAAATCTAACTCTACGATAGTGAAAGTTACAATTTCTTTCTGTCTTTGTGTATGTCATTCTTTCGTGGTCCTCCAAATTACGATAATTGTCAAGAAATTTATCATAATATTGCAAAAAGTGCGTAAATACAATCCACTAGAAACTCAAGGAACATGAGGATAATATCTGAATAAAGTCGTCTAATATATTATAATAAGTTAGAAATCAATAAATACATCAACACTGAAACCTTTTACATGTGTAGAGTATCTATTACCTTGAAGCTAGTTAGAGTTATGATCATAATATCAAACGAACTTGCGGTCGATGCAGAGTTGACGTTCTATTATTGTCATCGGGTCATAACTATGATATATTTTTTAATAACAAAAAATATTTGTAGATTCAAGTGTACGTAATAGTGAAAAGAATTATTCTTTGTGATCGATTAGCTTGAATTTAGGTATAAGACATAGTGTTGTTTGGGCCAATGCAATTAGCAAGCCATAAATCTCAAGCTAACGAGACAGGGCGCCCCAAAGGCGTCACGACGTTTTCGCGAGACCCGAGCTTCCTTCCTTCAGTCGCGCCAACTTACTCTTTACTCTTCTCAAGCAAGAGAACTTGCAACTTCTCGTTTGGAGACGAGACAACGTGGGCACGATATTCAAGTGACACGCGCTCTACTGCTCTCTACCTACTCTACTAGTATGTGCTTGGCGACAACACTGACGACGATGTTTCTTACCGTCTCTTTTTATTCCTTCTACCACTATACTCTATACTTTTCTTTAGACAACTGATGTAGCTAGAAAACACACAGGCTATCCATCTTACAACACTTGACGAAAATAACTTAGATTTAATAAGTTCGTGTTTTGAAACAATATAAAGACAAAAATTTAGATGATGTACAAGTTAGTGTCATTTTTCTGCACAACATACGACCCAAGTGATACCAATTACAATATATCAATGTAATAAGATGTTGAACAGAGTTTTTATTAATTAATTAAATTATCGGTGATTGAAATGGTGGGCGTAAAATTGTGTAATTTTTAAGTAAATTACGTATAGCATACATAAGTACATAGCAAAATTGAAATTTCCTCCAGATAATATTCATTAAATTTTTATATATAACAGATTTTTTAACTTCCCGCTAAGAAAATTGAAAATTTTCAGATATTCGGGAAGTTATTGGTTTCAGTCCGATTTTCGAAAATCAAATTATTATCAGATGACGTTTTGAAGTTCTAGGAACCTATTCTGACTAATTTCAAGATGATGTCCGAGTGTATGTAAGTATGTAAATATCTGTAACTTTTGAACTGATGGACCGATTCTGATCTTCAAGGCTGCATTCCACGCAGCTTGTTAATATCTATACAAGCTGAAAAAAATTGAGCTTGCTCGGTAGGGTGCGTTCGGAGAAATTTCAAAAACAAAATTTTTTCAAAAGTGATTATTTTGGATATACTTTTAATATGCTCAATAAATTGATTCCAAAATCTAATCAGCTCTGAAACTTTGTAATCCGCGTCGAATACCACCTTTAACCATTAGAATCGGGGTTTAAATTATTTGTTTAGGAGAAACCGTTGTCCAAAGAATTACAAAAAAAAAAATGCTTTTTTTAAGTTTTCTTGAAATTTCTCAAAAACGATAAGATAAATTATTTCCAAAATCTAATCAGCTTTAGAACTTAATAAAACGCATCGATTGGAGAAAAAATGGTTGGAGAAAAAATGTTACAAAATGTTTTTTTTTCAAAAACAATGGCATACCCAGTATTTTCGAGCTCCTTGAGCTCGAAAACAGTGGAAACTTTTGGGGCCTGTCCGAAGGGTCAACCGATAGACAGATTTTTTTTTTCTAATTTCTATACGTGGAATTTTTTTTGACACCGATTTAACACCGCCAAATTACGCCGCCTACACCGATGTCATTTCATTTTAACACCGCTCGTTTTACAGTGCAGTAAAAAAAAATTGTGTACACAGAAAAGAAAGATTTCTTGGCGCAAGAAATTATTTTCTCGTCTTAAGAAAATTTTTTCAATTTATAGTGCAAAAAATTTCTTGGTACAAGTAAAAATTTTTAACCTGTGTTAAATACAGTCCTTGTCAAATTTTTTGAGTTGGTTATTTTATATTAAGTCAAAACGGTCCGTAATATTTGATCTGATTTTCGTCTAACTAAACTATTCTATTATCTAGTATGATGGTCTAAAGACGATCAAAAACTGGATAAAAATAAAAAAAGTGAGCTATTTTAAAAAAAAAATTAACATTCAAGAAATGTTGAATTTCATTCTTGTATTGCCCGAAATTTTTGTTTAAATTTTGACACTTATTTAGTGTCGAAATTTAACACAAATACTGTGTACGCCGTTTCTAATACACAGATTTTGTCGGTTTTAACACAACAATTTTTTCTGCATAACTTTTAGTGACAAATTATGGATGTCTTCAAAGATTGATAATTACAATCAATGTCCTATTGCAATTATATCAACTATGAAAAGTATATGAATAATTGTCTATAAAAAATACGCAAACTATAATTTTCATAAAATTTATCGGCATCAAAAACGGAAATGAAGAAATTTTATATATAAAACAACTGCAGGAGTATACAGAGTAAATTTGCATATTATTGATTCTCACGGAACGAAAAGGTCGTTCGGTAAAGGACTTGGGTTTGTATACGGTCAACATTATAATACCTGTTATTTCACGATTGAATTTTACTTTCTCAATCTTTATTGTTCTGTTTTCAGTTTTAAATTCTTTAAGTGACACTATTTCAGTATAGCAAACCCCAACCCATTTTTTTGCCGACCGCTTATTTATTTTTACCACAGAGCTTCTCTACAAACTGGATTGATTTATAACTGTGGAAAATACCAGAAATACATAAGAAAAGAGAACCATCCATATTCACTACTTTGTAGAGAACCGTGTTTACACTACTGTGTTAGTCACAAATAAATAGAAACTGTAAACAGAAAACTCGCGACATTTAGTAAAAAAAAATCTATAACGACATAGTAAAATGGAGATTTTTTTTTTTAACGCTAGAAATTTCTGCACACTCTTACTATTATTATGATAGATACTGTTATATAATATGAAATTTTTTTAGCTAAGAAACAGTTGTCTTGAAACAAGAAAGAACATTTCTTAAGGCAAAAAGTAGTTTTGAAATAAGAAAAAAATTTCTTGAGGCAAAAAAGAGTGTTCTTGCGGTGAGAAGAAAATTCTTGAGCTAAGTAAAGTTGTCTTGAAACAAGAAAAAAATTTTTTGAGCTAAGAAAAAGTTGTCTTGAAACAAGAAGAAAATTCCTTTACGCAAAAAAGAATGTGCTTGAGGTGAGAAAAAAATTATTGAGCTAAGAAAAAATTTTTCGGGGTGAGTGAAAATTTCTTGTGTTAAGAATTTTTTTCTTGTCCTAAGATAATTTTTGTTTCCATTTCATAATGAAAAATATTTCTTGCGTCAAGAAATTTTTCTTTTCTATATTTAAGAATGGTAGAAATATTAGAAATTTTTTTACAAAGTAATCAAAAGCTTATAGGAGTGATAATAATGAAAACATTACATAAACTTTTAAAAAATAGAAGTTTATTATTAAGAAAAAAAAAATTTTTTTAAATTTAATTTAAAAAAAAATATTTTTGATCTGAAGTATATAAATATATACACATATATGTATAATCTTACGTTGAATGATTAATTATAAATGAACCGAGCACTATAATTTCATTGATTAATTTGATATATCTCGAAAAATATCTCAGAAGATGGGGTATAAATAAAATTAATTATATCTGTACATATAATTTAGCCGAGTTTATCCTAACTTAATATTAGTGGAGAAAAAAATAAACTAAAAAAATCAGATATGGATTATTTGACCTTGGGAAGTAAAAAAAAGTAAAATGATTTCCGCCGTGAATAATTCTAGCATAATGTAACATCTAAAAAAAAAAGAAAAAAGAGAAAACGTAAAAGGACAAAAGAAATTTTTGACGACGGATTTCACCTCGATTCAAGGTTGTTGAATACTCCTCAATGGTTATGGCCCGGAAAAGAAAATATAAAGAGAGCAAGAAACGAAACGAAACAATATCCAAAAAGGAAAAATTGGTGAAAGTTTACGCAAGAGGTGCATTGTCACGAACAAGTATAAACTAAAGAATAAAGAAAAAAATAGAGTAGTGGAAGAAGAGTGGAAAAGAAAATAAGAAAAAAGTCGAAGCTTCGTGAGAGGTATTGTTGGTTGCGTCATTGGGTGGCAAGGTATCTTTCTTTATCCTCCCGCGGAGTTGGCCGAAGCATGTATAATATCAAAATTTATGACCACCAGGTTCAGACCCTCTTTCCTCCCGGCTACAATCCGTTCGGGCTGTAATCGAGCCTTATTCCTTTCCTTCTTCTGCTTACTTTAAAATCACTTGCTTTTATCCATCTCATTTAATCATCATACTCATATAGTATCAAAACTCTTTCATATCTTGGGGGGGGGGGGGGGGGGGGGATAAAACAGTTTATTTAAGGAAATATAAACTTTTTTTTCATTAATGATATTCTTAGTGAACAGAAAAAATTTTCATTTTTGTGGGCAAAATGGGCACCCCCTAAAAAAGGTGGAAAAAAAATTTCTGGAAATTAAATGAATATAATTAAATTGAATTTTCGTATAAGTCATTTACATGAAGAAAAATTACATTTCACATAATTACTGGATGCAAAGGAAGAAAAAATAATTTTTAATAGTTTTCATCGTAAAACAAAAGTCATTAACATTTTACGACTGACACTTTTGATTTTTTAAAAAGTTTATCTACCGATTTTAAATTAGTAATTTTTTATTTGTTAATGACTTTTTATTATTAACTTCAAAATAAAAGGTTCAAGTTAGTTTTAACTCCAAAGAAGATATCTTTAAAAAAACCACTATGCATTGGTTCAAGTAATAGATTAAAAAGTTATTAAAAGTTAATTAAATTTCAAAATCATAAAAATTATAAATGTTTTAAAGTTGATGAAATGCATCTGAAGTAATCAGACACTGGGAGTTCTTTCATTGTAAATTAATAAGAAAAAAAATCAAATTGATTTCATTCCATTTTTTTGCAAAAAAAAAATTTTTAAAAACAGTCAAAAAAATTCAAAATAATGCTCAATTATATTTACAAAAGTAATTTTGGAATGTTTAAAAAAAATTTTAAAAAACAAACTTTTATAAAGTTTTGGGGGTACCCATTTTGCCCCCCCCCCCTTTCCCATAAACTACTGCCACTGACAATTTTACATTTCGTGTCCATCACTTTCAGCTACCTCTTTATTTATTCATTCGTTTGATGACTAGAGTGATTAATCATCAGCGTTGTTACACTTTTAAATGATTATAACAACAAAAAATACTTTGCATAATTGACATAGTAAATATTAAAAAAAAAAAAGTATGATTATAATTTATTTGATGCATCAAGTTGTATATAAAGTCAACACTATTTGCGTGACTGTTATAATATTAATAATATGACGACAATGAACGTTTGCTTTAATAGATCATATCATAAGATATAAATTTCGCGGTCTGACTCGAAGAGTTATGTACTGAAGAAAGTCGAAAGTCAGGCAGAAATAGAAGAGAAGAAGATTATATTGGGAAAAAGCATAGAAGACGAAAAAATCACATTCGTACGGAATAAATCATAAAGTTGTCGGAATTGGTGGTTTGTTTCGTACCCGCTGATGTTGCTATAATGTTAAATTCGATGCGAAAATTCAAGTATCAGCTATCAACGAAATATTTTTAATCGATTTTGCTGGTTATATTTTTATCAGCGTTTATTTTTGAACATTGAAATCATCACATCGAAAGTAAGATTAACGACACGCAAAGTGTGTATATACAGCCAACTTTAATATACTTAGTAATGGAACAACCACACGCTTTGCCACTTATATAGTTTCCAATCAGACATATTATTCAGTATTTTTTTCTTTAGTTTTTTTTTCTACATTAAATTAGACCTACACGTTTATTTTATATGCAGCTGCTATATCTATACGCAGCAAATATTTTTTTTATCAATTGTTGTGCTATGTTACATGAGAGATTTAATACATGAAATCGCGTGAGTAAGATAGTAACTATTGTGATAATTGCAGTCAATTTGGTAAATTACAATAAAAAGTAACCCGTAAAACTAAATTCTCTTAAATTTGAAGTAGCAAAAATAGTGACTATTCACTGTTTAGTAGTAAAAAGTATGTAACTAATTTAAATAATTTCACAGTATACTTAACTTAATGTACAATGCACTGTATTATTAAAATTTAAGTCTTATTTAAGTAATTTATGTATACCTGTTATATATGTAAGGGATGAAGGGGCAAAGTGGGCCCCTCAAAATTTCCTATATGCCAATAAATTCGGACGGATAAAAAGCTTATTGAAATTTCTTACATAATGAGAGCTACAATATACCGCCAAAACTGGTCATTAAATATAATTTATTAAGAAAGTTAAAGATAATAAAATTACGCTTTAAAGTTATATCGCAGCAGACTATAAAAAAGATTTTTTATATTATTCAGATACAATCGTTTTATAGTTATTTGTAAATGTGTAATTTCTTTAAACGTGTAAAGAATAAAAGATATCAAATCCCAAATTTTTTGGAGGACCTAATTTGCCCCTATTTATTCAATTTTTCAATTTTAATGGACGCAGCATAATGAAGTGAAAATAAGTGTCAAGGGTCTAAAAAGAAATAAACGCGGAAAAAAAATTAATGCTATTATAATTACTTTCCTTAAGGGATCCATTTCTCCCCCCCCCCCCTCTCCCCTACAATATACTGGTTCTAAGCACAGGTCTAAATGCACTTCTTTAGAATTTTTGTCTTACCAGAAAAATAAAATAAATACTTTTCACTCTGAAAATAAGTGACTATTCACTGCCAAATAGTGATTTTCCCAAATTCTTTTTTGGAGAGTTTTTAGAGACATTTCCTTTAATATTTTATCAACTCTCTTACAAGAAGAAATTTTTTCTAGTCCCAAGAAAATTTTTATTTTGCGCCAAGAAATCCTTTTTTTCTGTAAGCACGAAAAAATTTTCTTTGTTTGAAATACTATGGTGTCATAGTAAAACCAGACCATGTGGGCCACCTGCAATTATTTGTGATCTAATTGTTGCCAATTTGACTATGGGCATAGTAATATTTGCATGTGTTTATTTTAATTTCTGCAGATGGCCAACATGATCTGGTTTTGCTATGACACCATCGCATTTCAAACAAGGAAAATTTCTCCGTGTATATTGGGGATGAAATACTGCAATTATTATTACCGTGATGCTACTAAATAAAATAAAATAGAACACTTAGTAATTTTTTTTGTTATTGTAATTAATGTGATATACATTCTTTGATTATGCATTTCTTTCGATATACTACCATTTCCTGATCATAACATTAGACTAGACAAACAGTAAATTTGATATTTCAAATCATAAAAATTGTTGGAATTCGGAAAAATTATCCTTAAAATTCTTCTAAAGTCATATAAATGTTACTGGCGTATAAGCTAGTATGGCGGACAGACCGTGAAATAAAATATATGCTGCGAACTTGATTTAGTCTTCTCACTATAGTCACCATTGACTCAACGTCGCTGAATACTTGGGTGAAACACGTCTCGTTTAAGGAAACTGACGGTAATTTGTAACATTCATTTTTTTTCTCAATGCAAAAATAAATATAAGATTATACATCAAAATGACAGAAATTTTCTTTCCGTGTATGAGCAAAACTCAATTAAATTTCAGATGTTAATTTAATACAAATAAAAATTTAAATTGAATTGAAAAAATTAAAAATTTAAAGATCAAATTTTTAAATCTGGACAGTTACTAATATAAATTGAAGGTCAGGTAGGGATCTAATAATAAATTAACCTAACAGTCACCATTAAATGCAATGCTAAGCTTATAATATGAAAGAAATATATCTCTACAAGATGTCATTGATCGTACCCATACTTTTTTTTTTGTATGCTCAACAGTATTGTTCTGTTTCAACACTACTTATCGAAATAATTATCTCGAACTTTGAAATGGTTAAACCCTCAGCTGCTAGCTAGCACCCTTCATCAAATTTCCAATCACCCTTGACCATTCTTTTAATTTCCTGTTTGGCCGTCAGCCCCTCGTTTTTCTTTTCCTATACATACACAATACTGTCAACGGAAGTGTAAAGTAACACAAAATGCAAATGGTCTCTATTACATCAACCAATAAGATTTCCGACCTCTAAAATGTTTTTTTTCTCTCAGTATTGCTAGTTTCACCTTCTACATGTAGAAAATTTTATATCGTCTACTTATAGTAAAATTTTTAAACTGAATTCGATGGTAGTGAATATCATTTAAATTATTAGATAAACAATCTGAATTGTAGTATCTACCAACTATATGACGAAATCTTCAATTATTGATGATAATCAGAAATTATAACTTTTATTGTCTTCACTAAGTATAATTATTATCAACATCGCAATTCTGAATAACCTGATGGTAATAGTCACCATCAGCCCTATGTGTGAACTAGTAAATGAATACTTGTACAATATAATTAATGAGCGAGTCTCACTGTTCGGAAGTTCATTTTTCCTGGTACAGAGTTGTCTGAGTTTTTCGATCCACAAAATGGTGAAATTGTTTACGGTGAGTGGCTGTGACGTGTGTGGTAAACAGTAGCAAAGTAAAAAATCAAAGGATATAAGAGCAGCACCATTGTGGTATTCGATTGGCACGTCGATAAAATTTGTTGAACGTGCGCGAATAAAAAGTAAAATTGTAACGCGCTGTTAAACGCAAAGTCAAAGCATTTTAGTTGAAACAGTCAACTACTTGGTTTATCGCTTATTCTCTCTTTCTCTCTCTCTCTCTCTTGTTCTTATTCGCCAACTTTGACTCGCCAAGTCTTCAGACAAGTGTGCAAGAAGCGCGATGAATTACGGTTAACAATGGAATTTGTGTTTCTTGCCAGGCAGAGTAAGCAATGGCGCGAGGTCCTTTGGAATTTAGCCGCGGCACAATTACAATTAAGAGCGGTTAGCGAATTAAGGAACGTAGTTGGCACGCGGCACGGAGAATTCTACGTATCGCAAAAGACTCTGAAGCGATAAGAGATCTCTTGACTTCCTGGTAAGCAATGATTTTCCAACGATCCTTAATTCTTTCTCTCTCATCCTTTTATCGGCACGTACGGTTTCTGTAATGAACTTGGAATGGCGCGACCACCGTGACGGCCCAAGACTTTCAGACCGTAAAAATGATTAACAAACATTTCTCATCATATAAAATATATATAGCTCTTTATATCAACATTTACTTCCTGATTTAAATTTTCCATTTCCCATTTAAAGAACATGGAGAAATATTTTTTAATTTTGAAATTTAATAACTGATTAGCAAATCAGTGGATCGAAAAAATCAAATAATATTATGTCGAAAATTGAACGCTCTACAAAAAAGGTATTTTATTATTTTTCGATAAATTTAGTTTTTCAAAAGTTATTCGAGGTCAAAGTTGAATTTTTACTGTTTTTTTCAGTTTTCTGGTTAAAATATCAGATTTATGACAAAATGTCATTAGACCTTTTTTGTTGACCGCTTTATTTCCAACAAATTATCTTTTACAAATTTTTCAAAATTCCTGAATGCTCTTTAGATATTCGCATTTAAAATCAATCAGTTTCAAGAGTCATATCATTGCTGATTTTAATTCTTGCAAAAAAACTAAAGAGCTTTCAAGAATTTCGAAAAACTTAAAATGGATAAGTTGTTGGAAATGAAACCGTCTACGAAAGAGGTCCTATAACATTTTTTCATAACTCTGATAATTTCACCAGAAAAGTCGAAAAGTAATAAAAATTCAACTTTGACCTCGAATAACTTATGAAAAAATGAAATTTATCGAAAAATGACGAGACCTTTTTTGTAGAACGTTCAATTTCCGACAAAATATCATTTGATTTCTCCGATAGACTGATTTGCTAATGAGTTAATAAAATTCAAAAATTGAAAAAAATTTCCATGTTATTTAAATGGGAAACGGAAAATTGCAATCAGGAAGTAAATGTTGATATTATGAACTCTAGTTTCAAAAGGCATTTTCTGACCCTGCTGATACTTTTATAGTGCATCCTCGAAAACTAAAAAATATTTAATTTTTTCAAATGAGTCTAGTAGACAATTTATTAATCTCACCTCCGTCGTCTTCGCTTTTTCTTCCGTCTCCGTCGGCGTCGTCGCCACTCGATGCTCCCCCTAATAGAGGGGGCAGTTAAAGGCGCCCGCGTCTTCAGGGCCGTTGTTATACGTTCGACTGTATCGTCTTCGACCTTGTTTCTCTGAACCAGAGCTCGTGTATTTGCCCCAGCGCTGAACTCCGTCGTGGCTGAAAACTGTGACTCAATTGGCACCTGTTACCGCTACTACTTCTGCTACAGCTGCGACCAGGCCGCCTAAATACCGGTAACCTTTCCAATAGACCGTTAATGTCAATCTCCTCAGCACTGCTATCACCGCCGCCACTATCACAATCAACAACAATCACCGTACTACTGTTTGTTTTTCTGTTACTTTGAAAAATATTTTCCGATGATTCAGTTCTGACACCATTAGTCCCGACTAGGCGATCTCGTTGCTCTAGGGGTGATGGACCCGTCGGTGGCCCATTAAACATCACCTCTTTTTTTCCCCCAGCACTTTTTTATCACGGAAACTTTACACTTCTGATTAATTCAACATAACACACAATTGCATTCCTTATTTTCGAGCACTTAAGAGTCTTTGATGGATTCTTGACATGAAAATCCAAAACACTATTCAATTATTGTCCTCACGGAATAGTCTGGCTATAACTTCTTTTGTAATCGTTATAGGTATCAATATAGCTTAGATCTGATATATATAATTTATTAATAATTTGTTTTATCCGTTGGTTTCAATTGCCGATGAAGAAAATAAAAAATAAGCGAGCGATTCGTTTAGTGGCGCATGTGACTGTTGGGTTTTATGGTATCATGTATTTCAAGTCCATGATCACAAATTTATGATCCAAGCGTGACGACAAATTGCGATTCCGTTACGTTCTGTCTTGAAATTGATTTAGCCGTGATTTCCATCGGATGATTAATTACTTTTATTAAATTTACCATCAACAAAATTGAATTTTCCGAATTTCAAAAGTGATTTTTTGTACCATACAAAAAGAATGCTGATTCAGAGTATAAATAAATTACCTATAGAGTTGGTTCTAATGAGTATTTATAGATTCACTCGTACTTCTAAGTGATACATTGTAAAATACGTAGCCAATTTATGAAAATAAACATGAGCTACTGTGGGTTGGAATGCAACAAATTTTGGAAATTGTGGTAAGAATTTTTTATAACAATATTTAGAGTTTTTTTTCAACAATGCGAATTTGCCGTTCGGTGATTGAATCAAGTGATGGTTTATATATGAGTACAGAATTATTAAATCAATATGATCCCAGGTAGCCAAGTTAACTAATTGGTCCATGTAAAAATTTTCACTTAAATAAAAATTTTTAGTTTGTTTTTATCATAACTTCAACTATCCAGGTACTATTGTTGTAATTAAACACCTATTTATAAAATTATCATGTCCTTAATATAAGACTATTGTCTATTTTTTGATACATAATTTATTAACATTAGAGGTTAATGTAAACTTTATTATATTATTATATCTCTAAATAGCACAAGGATTATTTTATACAATGAAGATCACTGTAGGATTGAATGGAATTTACGCATTGTTTTATTATATATATTCCAATCAACTGGGAAAACTGATGTGAAGATGACTGGCGTTCGAGGCACTATTGAATGCCATGTAATATCAGAAAAAACGTAAATACGCGAACCGCGGTCACGTATCTTATTCAAGAGATGAAATGACTGTGATCCGCGAATTCCGTTGCGGCGCTTTCGCAGCCTCCGAGAGGGACCAGAAAGCGCCGCGACGCGAGACGTCCTGCACATGCGTTGAGCTTCACCCACCCTCTGGGTGCCAACCGAATCCCCCACCTACTTATATTTTTCTCTATCCCTTCTTTGTTGCTTTTTCCCGCTGCCGCCCCTGAAACTCGCCACGGTAGCATGACATACCCCTTTGGAAAACAGGGTGTACTGTTGCAAACCGTCACGCCATTCCTTTGTGCGTCAACAAAAGCCTTCGCTCACAAATATCCACTTGTTCACACATATATCTACACATGATGTGGATCTGTGTTGTAACCTTATTACAATATTTTTTTTTCAACTTGACTTCAATTTTCTAATATTGATATTCAAGGTTTCACTTCGATATGAATAGAAAACTAATAAATAAAAAAAAAATGTTGGAAAAACCAAAAGTACGCACCTTAATTTTTTGATTACTAATTATTATTTAACTTTTAACCTATTAATTTTATTTTTTAATTTCAGTTTCATTTTTTCAGTTTTTCTTTCAGTTTAATTTTCATTATTTAAATTTTTTTTTTGAATATCCCGCCTTTTTTTCTTAAATGTCATCTTTTATTTTTAATATAAAAAAAAATGATGGTTCCATATTTAGAACAAGAACAATTTAATAAGATAGTTGCCGAAGTGAGACGAAAAAAATTTTTCGATCGTAAAGCACTCTCTGATGCTTCGCATTATGAGTCGTGCAATAAGACTAAAATATATGTAATTTGTATGGAATTATCAATAACAATATTCTAAAATGCAAAGACAAAGTTAAATTTTTTAGCAAATCAATAATGAAAAAATATGTAAAATTAATAGTAATTTACTGGGTCCAAAATTGATTAGAATCGAATTATCAAAACTAAAACCTTTTCGCAGCGTAAATATTTTAGTACTTAATTTAAGCCGACTACCGAAGTGAAAAGACTAGCGGATATGGATATGAGGTGATAAAATGCGAAATAAATCGAACACGAAGTTAAAATCTCGCAGATACGTGCTTTGAGTGTACGCCGATTTTAATAAATATTATCGAATATCTTGAACCCGGCTGTATGTTTTAAACTGTTGATAGATTCGATCGTCAATTCTCCAATGAATATTGTAACCTACCAACCAACTGGTTTGGATACTTTATAATGCAAAGAAAGAAAACAAAATATATTTAATTATCGTTTCGTTTTTTCATTCGCACCTTTTTGAAATCGTTGATAAATCATATTCAATTAATTCTTATATTAATTCTCTCGCGAATAAATATCAAACGATTGTTAAACGACTAGTCGTAGAAATTGAATTGATTTTCCGAAATCCCCCAAAACTCTAAAGTTCTATATTTTAATTTATTTTTTATGTATATAAAACAAATATTTTATTTGACAAGGTTAACAAAAATTATCTGTGAAAACCTATAAAGTAAATAGCAATGTCTGCTTTGTTATCTCTATTACCTTTTTTATCTTCAATCATGAGCCTTTCGTATAGACAATAGAAAAGCAATAGAATACGAACGAAACAAAAGAGCCATTGTAGCTCAGTGCCTTTACAATAAATGCGTTCAGACAAATTAATTATTCAAAATATCATTAGATATTTGTCACAATCACCTAATAATAAAAATAAGTCAATGAATATTTTACTGTCATTAAATAACAAAAAAATATCATTATTAATTATTAATTTCACTTTTCAAGTATCAGACAGTATAGTTATATGACTTCTAATTATTCACCTATGAGAGAATCTATACCAATAAATATTGGAGACTCTGTCGAATAAAGAAGCATGATTTCAGAGAATTAGAGTTTAAATGAGAGCAATTTCTTTCGGTTTTGGCAATTATTAACTTTTAAATATATATCTTATCAGGGACACCTCAAGCGACTGGGCGCGATCTCGCGGCGAGCAACGAACTATTCCCACTGCTGCTGCCTATTACCGTGGTGTTCTTCCCCTTCTCAATATCTACCTTTTCTCCCAGGAAATTTTTCTCTTGTTTTAAAGAACTTTTAATTTCTTGGTTGGAGCATACAAAAATACTTGCTTGAAAAGTATAGCACTTGTTCCGAAAAATTTTATTTTATTCCAACAAAAAAATGCAATATTGCTACAAAAAACTGTCTTACATTAAGAAATATAACCTCTGGAGTCAAGAAAAAATTTTTCTATTTCAGCGTAAAAATATATTGAGAAAGGAATAAAAACTATGATTCAAGTTATAAATTTCAAAATAATCGTTTACTTGGTCCAAGAAAATTTTGATTTTCCGAACCGATCAAAAAAATTTCTTGAATCAAGAATATTTTTTCTTAGCTCTTTGTAGATTATGTTTTTTTTTTTGTAGATTATGCGGTATTTCATTGCTAAACGATGAAATTACATGAACAGAACTCAACAAGGCTCAAAACACCATTTGGCTAAAACTGGACAGTTATAATTCTCAAACAAACGACTTAGTTGTAATAATAATCGTTTATTTTTCAAACATAATTATCGTAACTTCAAATCAAATAATAAATTCGATATCATTGGTACGTCAAAACAATAAAAACTATTTCTCCCAATGTTTAGTACGAAAATGGTTTAATTGTTTCATTCTAATTTTAATCAATCTCATACTGTGTGTTTTTTTTTTTTTTTTCATTTATTTCCACGTACTCACCATTGCGTGAAAATATTCTAGCCGGTATTTACAAAGACTTCCGAAGATTCTTACCTGCAACAAAAAAATAATATCATTTTATTCAATCATACTTTACAATTTTAACTAAAAGCACTATAATAATTAATTGCATTCTTTGAATTAACGAAGATTAAAGCCGTTTAATGATGAGCATGAAGTATTTTTTAAGCTCAAACAATATACCGACCTAGAATTAAAATTTATACATCCACAGGTTCAAGAAACAATACAATTATTTGATGTATGAGAACGTACATTTCATAAATATTTATTTGCCGGTACGTCTTGTTTTTTTGAGATTTACATGATTATCGTATAATTTTTTTCAACACGAAATTAAAAGAACAATACTTTCGATTTCTGTGCGCAACCATAATAGAAATTGTTTTTATTTTATTCAAATATTGTAGAAGCGCTTAAAAAATAAATTATACACGGAGAAATTATACTTGTCTAAAATGCCTTGGTGGCATGGTAATGCCGGACCATTTTTGCTACCTGTTGGAAATTGAAATAAACACATGCAAAAATTACTATGACCATAGTAGAACTTCCGATGGTTACAGTAATTTGTGATATAATCATTTGCAATTTCACTATGGCCATATTAATTTTTGCCTGTGTTTATTTTAATTTCCAACAGGTGATCAAAATGGTCCAGCATTACTATGACATTAGAGTATGTACAGTAGATCTTCGTAATGTTAACAGTTCGGTCTAGGACTATTTCGTAATGTTAACAAATCTTGTCACTCCTACCATACCAATACTAGTGTCTTACGTGCTGAGGTCATCGCGATAAAATCCGTAATATACGAAAAAAAATAGAACACATTTTTAGGTTAGGATGGAATCGTATATAATGATATAAATGCACTTGGGAAGATTTGGATTGCTCACTGCTATTATTTTTTATTAGCCGCACAAAAAACGCATCGAGAGACAGGATTTTAATATTGGATAGAGACTTTTGTTAAATTTAGATTCTCATTACGGAGATGTTACCATACATATACCTACATATAGAGCATATAGGAAAATTGGCTACATGTGAATTATAAATGGATTATATATGATCTATATGTGATTCACGAATGCTTTATACATAAGTATGTATAGAACATATATGGCCAATTCTCGAATATTGCTATGCACGGATCTCTTTTCGTACACAGAAAAAAATGATTGACAATAATTGTAGTTTAACTTCTAATTATTTATGTTATGTTCAATAACTAATGTCGTTTCAATCAGTTAAATTATGATTTTAATGTTTAAACTGCTATAATTAACAGTTAATCGTTGAAATATACTGCTTGACTATTTAAAATTACTACTTAAACCTTAAAAAACTACAAGACACTTGTCAAAAAAAAATGCATCTGTTATTAATTTTTTAAGTTCTACTCAGCAAAATTTACTGAGGTCCGGTCTAGGCGCGCTGTTGACGAGAATCTCAGTAATATTTACTAATATTTTTTTTCCGTGTAGGACATCAATAAATATTGTAAACATAATAGAGACTAATGTTTCAATATCAATTATTTAGGCGTTGATTAATAGACATACGGCACTTTGCAGCATATATTACACTTTATATGTTACTGCACAGTTACTGATGTGAGCAACACACCCGTAATTGTTTAGAATATATGCAGTTACTGAGTGTGAAAAGTTTCATTACTATTTAGCATATTATCAAGTTCTGCTTTACATTAAAACTGTAGTCAGAATTTACATGTGAATCGGAATATCTTTCGCAAAATTTATATCACCGTAAAGAATTTAAAGTTTGGAACAATCATTTCTATTGAAAAATAAAATTCATTTGTGTAAGCCTGTCGTAACTAAAATTTGAGCAAATAATTCATATTGAAATATTAAATCATAAACGTATCAATTATTAATAATTATTCATTCATATTTCTAATGTTTATAATAGAAAGATCATTAATGACATATTTATAACAATGAATATTAATATTTATTGACAATTAATTATTGGTATAAATAAATTAATGATTATTGAGTATTTATGACCATAAGTTATGTTATTAATTAAGTATATTATAATAATGCTTGAGAAAAAAATTTATTACTTATTCGAAAAAAAAATTGAACACATTTATCAAATCAAATTTTAACCTCATAAATATATGTCACAGAAAGCCTTTAAATTTGAACCCTATAAAAACATGTCATTATTACGCTATATATTTATTTAAATGATTTATTGTGAATGGTTTTAACAGTCTTTACAAACTAATAAAAGATTTTGGGGTGTGCGAAGAGTTCAAATTTTCAAATTATTCGTATCGAATCGAATCGAGCAATTCAAATTATTCGTAAGTTTTTGATATTCGATATATTCGATTCGATTCGAACCCGATTCGCACACCCCTAGTAAGATTGACACATTAGAGCTGTACACAGTAAAAAAAAGACTATTAAAGTATATAATTTCTTGATTGAAAAATTATCTTAGGTAAATATTTTGATCAATCAGATAAAAGTTAGATTGGCAACTAAGTATTTATCAATGATAACTTTCTTACTCGAAAATGTTTTTTATAAAAGCGACTAATAGTACTGATCAGATTTAGGGTCTTTTACCTTACATGTAATAAAATTTGTGGATGATTCTTTGATTCACAGTAACAATTCGCGTATATTTGAATGGTAGCTTATTTGTAATTTGTGTCGCTTTTAGCTAGTTTACATATTCTATACATAGTCATGGATAAGGTTCTCACAGGAAACTATACTGTATGAATAAATAGTGATCACTAACGTTTTTGATGTAACATACGGCATAGAAATGGTCACCATCCTAAATTTTCGTAGTTCACATTTTAATTTCAACAATTATTGCTAACTAGTAATTACTAACATTTGAAGTATTTAATAAAAAAAAATAACTTTCATACTTTGAAACGATTGCTATCTTAGTAGTACTGACGTTAATGCTCTGTGCTTTAGCATGAAAAAGGCTAATTTATAAAAACACCGGATTCGAGAAAAGACGTTTAAAAATTTCAATCGCTATGTAATTATTCGGAGCATAATTAATTAGCGTAATTGGCTCAATTAATAAAACTAATTAATTTTAATGATTCCGTGTTTTTCTACGGTATTAAGAAAATATATTTAGCATTGTTAAAATAAAAAAGTTAAGTTACAGAGTTTTGCCATGATACGCCAGAGCAGCTGATGTTCCTTCCTTTATATGTACATATCATTATCCACACACTCCCTATTTTATAGGATGATCTAAAATAAGATATGAACCTATACTTATTTTTAAAATCATGAATTTTATCAATCTTTATTACCAGTGGAAGAAAGTTATCATGTTTTGACAATCATTCAGAATTTGTAACGTAAACTATTGATTATTCACTACCTCTATGATAAATAAATGTAATTTACTCGTATTCTATCATAGAAAACAAAAAAAAATAACTCAAGGTTAACCGATAAGAAGCTCCCCCAAAAATGTCATTACAGCTATTACACTGTAAAAAATCACAGGGGTAAGTCCAAGCGGCGTAAGTGTTAAACTCAGCGGTGTTAAATTTCGACACAGACTGTAGTATGACATGAGACAACTCCAAATTGTGGTTAGATTTACTACAATATTGTAGTTAAGCGTCAACTATCGAAAAAAGTAAAATATGTCACAGCATGCGGTATTTGTAACTCCAAATGTAGTTCAATTTACTCGATATGCGGTTACGTAAAAATAAACGGTATATAACCTAAAATTTTCATAAATTATTTTTAAAAATCACTTATTGAGTTATCTGTATATACTAATCATGGTAATTATTTACAAATAGGCTCCACCCATGCTGGGCCATGTTAAATTTTTTTTGATCAAATTGATTAATTTTTTTTTTTTTAATTGTTCATTGTTTTATGTTGTTTAAAAAAAAATACATCAATATTATCAAAAAAGATAAAATAGAAATTTTATCCAAAAACATAAAGCCAATTTTTTTCCAACTTTCAAAGGCAAAAAAGCTATCGAAATCTTTATTTTTTTTTTCACGACATTTTTTATCATAAATGCGCCGTAAGAACAAGCAGAAAATAAAAATTAAAAATTATTAATTTTTGGGTTTTAAAAAAGTCAGATGATTGTTTATGAGACGCTTTAATAATTGAATATACACAACAGATTAACTTCAAAATGGCGAAATAGCGGGAAGTGCTCCTTCTGTAGTACTCTCAACTCCCGCCTGGAGTATTTGTTACTGCAGTGTGCAGTAGAATTAACCGCAAGATAGGAGTAAATTAAGCTTATTAACTTAGTAAAATTTGTCGCATATTTAGTAACTTTTTATCATTTATGTGGTATTTTTAACTACAAACACATTTACTGCAACCTTGTAGTAAATGATACTACATATTATTTTCCGTGTGTGTTAGTTTAAAGAATATTGTGCTATAGTCAAAGAATGACAAAATTTCGTTCAAATCATTATATAACGTTTGATTAGAGAATGAATTTTCTCCGACTGAGATTAAAATGCTTAAATGAAAAATTTCTCGTTTTTGATAAAAACAAACATTTTTTCGAATTAAAAAAAAAAAAGTGACTCGAAACAAGATTGCAATTTTGAAGAAAAAAAAAATTCTTGATTTAAGTTAAATTTTTTTTCTGTCTCAATCCAGTTACAGTATAATATAATATACCGTTATAATATAATCTAGGACTATAGTAGCTTACTAAACTGAAGAATATTTCATTAGTAACTGTAAGACCTAGAAAATAATCCATTTTGTTTTTTTTTTTTTTTTTTTTTTTCGGCGCAAAATGAATTTCTTATAAAATTTAAGGTTAAGATTCAGAAAAAAATTACAGTGCCACTGTAAACCTGAAACAACTAGCGCCAATGGGACTTTTTAATATGATTCCTCTAAAACATATATGCCTATAGCAACCTTTAAGACTTTACATTCTGTATAGCTCTGTCAATAATAAATATTCCCTTAGCGCTAGTTGATTCAAGTCTTATTAAATTATAGAACTGTACATTTTATGGTAAATTTTCTTCGTGTAATTCCGCCGAAACGACGTTGCAATACGAACTGTAATATTTCTCTCTGTACCCGAATTTTTCTGTTATCGTAAATATTTTTTTTTTTTTTCATATTTATAAACTTTTTCAATATGAAGACTGAAAAAAAAAAAATTCTTACAGAACTGGATGTTTATATTTTCCAAGGAACGAAAGAATCACAAACGACAAAAAAAGAACAACAGTATAAATAGTATTTTATGTCAAGAAAATGGACATCAACTATATATCGGCCGTGAAACAAAGATGAAAGTTGCCAACCCGTGTAATTAAACTTCTTTAAAACTCGTTATTTTATTTTTATATTTCAACTTTTATTTTATTCAGACAAACATATTTTTAAAAACTTATTATTGCTCAAGAACTTTGTTACTTATTTTACATTTAATTTCATGCTTTGAATAATTTAATCTATTCCACAATAATGCAAATAAAATGATAACAATAAATAAGTAAATACTTGAATTTATATAACATATATATTGATATTGATATTTGTGATATGACAACATCGGTTACAAGAACACTGAGCAATGTCGTAGCGGGTAGTAGCTGACTAGTTTTAAAGAACGCATAATAAAAGCCATATATTAAATGTATGTATGCTCGTGAAAGCGTCTGTCCAGCCGGCATCTATTATATTCTCATAGCGACCAGAGAGTAAGAGAGAGATAGGAACGAAAAGAATACACTTTCTGATTTCAGTTGCCTCTTTGCCCGTCTCGGGGTTTTCTTTATCTCTTTTTTTTCGTCACCATCCTCCCTACCAACTTCCTACAGTTATGTAGTGACAGCCCATAATTCCTTCTCCTTTGATAGCCGACACTGTATCTCACGATCGCAGATACAACTCCGATGTCTGCAAGTATAAGTAGTGACCCTTGCATATCAAGCATACGCGTCGCAAAAGCTGACCTAATTCGTTGCCAAGTGCTTCAAGATCTTTATTTACTGGTTATTATCTTTACCCATCATAGAAATTTTAACTCTACTGTTACTATACGGAAATTTACTAATTTTTTTATCTCTAACATTTACAGATAACATGTTATTCTTACAAATAACAAATGTAATACTAGCAGATAAAATTATGGAAAAATTACATATTTTTTTTTTAAGATTATACATTATTACTTTATGTAATAATTACTGATAGTTCATGTAAAATCTACATAAGTATAATGCTATCGTTATAGAGCAGTTTTTGAATTTTAAAAGTTTGCTTACAAAAAGAAAATTTAAATTATTTTCTTGAAAATCTACTTTAAAAAAAAAAACTAGATATTTTTTGAAATTTTAGAAAAAGATTTTTATCTTTTGGTTTCATAAAATTTTATAGTGAATTCACTTGAATTTTCAACAATAACTTTATAGCAATTGTTTAAGAAAATATATTGAAAAGCTACAAAACATTTGAAAATTGAAATTGTTTTATAAAAAATTGCCCCTCTATTAATTATTCTCTAGTCAGATGTTCTTATATTTTCATGCTTCGCTCTGCATTATTTACATTAATACTTCTGTAACTTCTGCAATTTCACTTTGTAATTTCCACAGCCTCAAAATGTAAAAATTACAGACTTGGGTCTGACTTGGGTTAGATTATTCACAATCTAAAAATAACACGTTTTGTTCTGTAAACATCACATTAGTCGATTTGCAGAGAAACTTTTGAAAATTTTGCATTTTTTTGTAATTTTTACACTACACTCCCGTATTTTCTGTGTATTGTAAGAAGTTTGAAAATTATTTAAAAAAGGTTCGTCATTGTGTCACGTTTTAATGTTTAGAATAGTCAACACTTTCCTAACCTTTTCTCAACAATTTTTTTTACACGGGCTGTAAAAAATTCGCGGAGTGAATGCGGATTAAATCCGGAGTGAATGAATTTTTAATTATTCACTCCCCTCGGAGTGAAATTCACTCCGAAGGGGATTTTTCGCGGAATATATAATTTTTTATTAATTTGATTCCTCCGGAGTGAATTCCACTCCGGAGAGGAATTTTACACACACGCACACACAATTACGCACTCGCACATACGCGCACGCACACATTCGCACACATTTGCAGACACACACACACAAATTTATACACACGCACATATTCGCACCCACGCACATATTCGCACACATGCACATATTTGCACATGCTCACACACTTCCGCACGCACACACTGTTTAACGATTTAATATAAATTGAGATAAATTTATTTAAATGCTAAAACTCCGGGTCGGAGTGAATTGGGAGTGAAATAAAATCCGCGTCACTCCGCAATCACTCCGCCAAAAAAAACTCCCCATTCTTTCCGCATGTGGAGTGATTTTTTTTAAACTCCGGAACTCCGGATTCACTCCAGATATTTTACAGTATAAGAGAAAAAACAACTATTAGAAACATTGTATTTTCTTTTTATAAAGAATTATGCTATTGAAAATTTTCAATCTATTATATTATTAGTGTAAAAATTTGATTTCTTCATAAAAAATAATTTTCTTAATCGAATAAATCTGAGCTCAGCACTAAATATGCTAATCTCTATTTTAAAGTATTATAATAAAATTTTGATTTTCTTCTGTCAAGAAAATTATTCTTCACTTTAAATATAAAATAAATAACTCTATAAAAACGAATTAGTGAAAATCACTATTTGGTAGTGAATAGTCACTTATTGCTAGTGCAAAGTATACCACTATTTGAATTAGTGACATACTTTTCACTAGAAAATAGTGAATAGTCACTATTTTCACTATTTCAGATTTAAGAGAGAATGCAATAACTTTTACTGATTTATTACTTAAGAAAATATTGTTTTTACAAAAATTAATTTTTTTTCAGTATACATCAGAACTGTTTTTTTTTGTATAGCAGTACACGGAGAAATTATTTTTATTTGAAATGCTATGGTGGCGCAGTAAAGCCGGACCACGTTGGCCAGCTGACCGAAACTGAAATAACCACTTGAAAAAAATTACTATGACCACAGTAAAATTCTCAAAGGTATTTGTAATTAGCGACATCATGGTAAATTTTACTAAGAACATAGTAATTTTTTCATGTCGTCATTTCAGTTTCTGCTTGTGGCCACCATGATCCGGCTTAACTATGAGACCATAGCATTTCAAACGCAAATAATTTCTCTGTGATTTTAATAACTAATTAATTAAAATTTTTCATCGTGATCATTTAAAGAAAACTTCTTTTACTTTTTCTTTTCATTTTCAAAATAATAATGAAATATTGAAAAATCAATGGTCACCAAAATTTTTTTTTTCATCCCAACAATCGACTATTAATCTTATCGCTCTCAATGAGCACCACTGGCTGAATCTCGTTTGAATTCACTCAGTCGTATCGTGCAGGGACTCACATTCGAATTCTATTATTTTCAATTTATGAATCACTTGATACTGTAAACCCATTTTCACCACTTTACCATTCATTACTACTTACATATATTTATATACATATACATAATGACAGCCTTAATTATTTTTTTTTTGAAAATTATTACAGTAAAATAAAAAAAAAAAATTCAAATGGTATATATATAAATATGCATGTATATTATTATAATTATAATTAATTATGCGTAAATTGATCTGGAGATTCAAGTTCATGAAAATATGAAAATGTCATTATTCGTGTGAATAAGAAAGACGTGAACGCAGACGAATTATATGGTAGCTCATATATCGTGGCCACAAGTCCACTAACTTCGACCCTGGCCTAACCATGTAGACGTACAACAGAAATCCAGCTGTAGTGGCAGACTCTCTGCGAGAATAGCCGCACGGGAGTTACGCTAGGATCGGAGAAGTGGCGGAGACGGCGGAAGAGACAGAGGTGGCTGCGAAGCCGGGCAAGTTTCGCTTGAGAGCGTGACGGGGGTAAAGCAAAGGGTGGCTTGTCACGCCGCGGGGAAGTGGGTTGAAAGGAGGGTCTTCGGGTGGTGTGCGAAGTGAGCGACGCGAAGAAGAGAAGAGAGATAGACAGAGACAGTCAGAAAACGCGAAGGGTGAGTTTGGGAGTGAGGGGATGAACCCGAGTTGGAGCGATGGCAGAGTATTGATTTAGTGGGTTGCGCCGTCTCTTTCTATTTATCTCTTCGCTCCTTCTACATCTCGTACATCTCCGTGTCTTCCTTTTGCGATGGCGCTATAAAATCTTTTTGGCTAAAGCGTTAACGTTCACCATAATCTTAATACTTTATACATCTAATCTGCTCTATACATTTTTATATCTATCTAGTTTTATATATAATTACGTAATGCAATCAATTTTTTTTTAACTAAAATATGTGTATGGATTTTGTAATTAAATTATAATAATTTAAAAAATTGATAGATTAGACAAAAATTAATTATCTTGTTTGCTAATACATCAAAAATTTATGATTTTAAACCGGCCGGGGCACAATAACTCACCCCCATAATTTGGTAAAAAAAAAAAAGAAAAAATATATAAAATTCAATTTTTCTGCTTCGCGTTTGAAATGTGCAGTTATTAGTTCGGAGTTTTTACGTAATTCAGAGTTTTTTATGGATTCAGGAGTAAACCAAAGCACCCGGGTCAAGTGCGATACCTAGAAAATTTATATTTTCTCGAAAATTTTCAGAATAGACGAAAAAAATTGGATCCAGTACTCAAAAGCTACAGAAATAATTACTCACTTATTCATGTCCGATTTTACCCTATAATAGATTGTTTTGTAAATTGTTCACAGAAAAAAAATTATTTAGATTAATGAAATTTTTCATGAGTCGAAAATTCAATTTTTTTAAGCTAAGAAAAAAATACTTGAAATAAGTCTGAAATGTTTCTGAACAAAAACAGAAATTTCTCAAAATGTAAAATGTTATCCCCGAAATGAGACAGTTATTCATTCAATAAAGAAATTAGTTTCTAAATCCAAAATTTATGCATAAAAAAAGGATTTCTTAGCGTAAAGAATTTAAACTCGACTCAACAAAATTTTTACTTGCCCAAGAAATTTTTCGTATTATGAATTAAAAACGAAAATTTTTTTGAGGTAAGAAAAGTTTGTCTTAAGTTAAAAAAAATTTTTCTTGAAACAAGAAAAAAATTTCATGAGGCAAGAATTTTTTTCTAGATCTAAGAAAATTTTTGTTTTTATTTTATAATGCGAAATTTTGCTTGCATCAAAAAAATTTTTTTTTAAGGTTTCTTTAATCAGATACAAAATGTATGCTTGATCCAAGAAAAAAGTTGAGAAGAACATAATTTCCTTGGTTCAACACAGAAACAATGATTTCTTGACGCAAAAAAATTTAAATTTGGCCCAAGAAAATTTTTACTAGCCTCAAGAATTTTTCTGCATTTTGAATTGAAAGCGAAAATTTTTTTAAAGTAAGAAAAATTTTACTTGAGACAAGAAAAAGTTGTCTTGAGTCAAGCAAAAATTTATTGAAGCAAAGAAAAACTTTCTTGAGGAAAGAAAAAATTTTCTTGAGGTAAGAATTTTGTTTGTTTTATTTTTATAATGCGAAATTTTTTTCGCGCCAAGAAATTCTTTTGTTCTGTATGGTTGCTTAAATCAAATACAAAAAGTAAATTTGATCCAAGAAAAAAAGTTATGAAGAACATAAATTCCTCAGTTCGAGTAATTTTTTTTTTCTGTGTAGTTTTTATCTATGGAGGTTTTTAATTTCAAACAATACATATTTAAATACATCGTAACTGTTAACGTATCCAGACAGTGTCATGATAATATTGATAATACGTTTAGCAGCTTAAGTGACAAGGCCGATGAGTGAATTCAATAAAAGTGTGACATTAGTATAAGTAAACCTCTTTTGATTGATCAGGTGTAACCCAGAATTGACTATGATGGTTATACATAAAATAAATTATAGCTATCGTAAGACATAAATTAAAAGTTATGACATAAAAATTACGGTTAAGTATATTGAAACATGTATTTTTAGTAGAAAGATACAATTTATGTAAATAAAATCATAAGGAAACAAAATTAAATATATTTTTATAATTATTTTTAGTCATTTTATAGAAAGATTTATTAATAAAAGAAATAATGTAAAAAAAAATAAGTGTGAAATAATTAATTATTCTTCACTCATTCATTACAAATTCGTAGAAACGGTTAAAGGACGCGGACGGGACCGACCAGATACAATCTCTATACAGTTAAGAGGTGTTTACAACTCCGACAGTGAATCTGCGGGTAAGTGGGAGAGAAGATGGCAGTAAATATTCCTCGGGTCGTATTCCACACGGAGGTTTGCTGCTCCCATTCATTCTTCGTCTTTCTCGTTGGCTTTCATTTTCGTCCTCTCTTTTGTGCTAAATTCACCACTGATATATACGCATATCATCCACCGTAGCAACCCTCTTGTGAGTGAAGATGAGTCGTTGATTCGCGGAATTCCAATTTAATACTTTCGATTACTTTTTTTTTTTTGCATCAGAGGACTCTTATTGTCACCGTTTTTCAATTCATTCCAATCAGGTTATAAAATATGTCTTTATGAAAATTTTATGTCATAGTTTGCTTCTTGAAAACAAAGGAAAGGTTTTCTATGATCGAGTTATATTGATTTCAAATTTCCATAAATTATGAGTAAATATTATGGTAATTTTTTCACCGTAAAAATTTTAAAAAGAATCAAAGAAAAGCCACTTTTTCAAAAGATACCCATGTCAGATTTCAGGACTCATTTCGCGCGTCAAAAAAATAATTTGAATTTAACTTTTTTGACTCAAATTCAAGTCGTCTAAGCCGAAACCAAGTCAAGTTCGACTTTTTTGACTTAAATGGATACTGACTAGGTCAAGTTTACTAAATTTTTTTTAGATTTTGGCTTAGATGACTCAAATTTAAGTCTGAAGTCACGTTGAAGTTCTTTTTTTGACTTAGGTAATTTCCAATTGGTTAACTTGTTCGAGATAAATTGATGTTTAAAAAATTCTTTTGAAACATAAATTGAAATGATGATTTTCCAAGATTGTATGAAATCCAGGTCAAAAAAAACAACTTAAATTTAACACTGTTGACTTAGCTATAAGTCATTTAAGCCAAAATCAAGTCAAATTTGACTTTTTTGACAAATGGATACTAAGTCAACTTTGCCAAAATCAAATTGAAATTAAATGTGTTTTTCATTCATTTCTCACTTGCTTTTGGCTAACTTGACTTTCTAATTATCCATTGAAGTCGAAACAGTCAAACTTGGCTTAGTTGACTCTCTAAAAACAAATCAGTGAAAATCACATGACAATCTCTATTTTGCATTGAATAGTAACTTATTGTCAATGAAAAGTGTACCACTATATTTGAATAAGTGACAGCTTTTTACTAATAAACAGTAAACTGTTTTGACTATTTCAAATTTAAGAGAAGATTTAAAGATGTCAGAAAAATTTTTTTTAATTCATTTTTTGACCCGGATATTTTTAGCGACTACCGATCAAACTTATTATAAATATAATGACAAATTTTACAGCTTGTTTTTTTTTTCACACTTGTAAATTAGTCGATTTTCCAGAGCTCATTGACAAGGAGGTTTAGCACGGATCTTCAGAATTGAGCAATTGTGGAATTTTCTTATGTTATAACGTGATAAAATATTGTCACTAATAATTTTAATGTCACCATAACTACATTAAGTGCACAGAAAAAAAAATTAACTTGGTTCAAGTAAATTATTTTCTTCAAAATATCATTCTTGTTTCAAGCAACTCAACTTCTCAATTCAAAAAATAAGTTCAATTTTGAATAAATAAATTATAACTCTTTAATGAAGAATAAAAATTTTTCTTTCAAGAGTGTTATTCTTGAAAGAAGCGTTTTTTGTGTTCAAACATGATGCATATTTATTTCTCCCAAGAATTTTTTTCTCTTGGTTTGAGGCCGATAATATTGACTCAGGGTGATACCGACTTAGTTTGAGTATGGCGCATTTTTTGAATCAGTATGTTATTTTTATTATATTTTATTACTACAATAGTTACTTATACTAATTTTTAATTTTGAAGTTTAATATATATTTTTATTTAAAAAAAAAATAAAAATTATTTATGCTAAAAATTTTAATAATATTTTCGTTCAATGACTACATTTTCAATAATAGAAAATTTGAGGTTACCCAGTAAATAAACATTGACAATTGAATACATTTACTGTGAAAATCTTTAAAGTTTGAACACACTAATTATTTACTACTTCAGATATTATGATAACGAAATTTATTCATACTTATATCCATTAAACACAAATAATTATTAACGGCGAGATTTATGTTTTGATGTTCAGACATAGTTATGAACTTACAATTCAAATCTAACTACACTAACTGAAAATTGAGAAAAACAAGCAAATACGCTGGACTCATCGAGGCGCCACCTGGCGTCAAAATTTTTACTTCACCCAAGTAAATCAGTTACTTGGTTTAAGAGTTAGATTTATTGTGTGAAAAAAAAATATACTTTTGAACCAAGCATTTACAATTCTTGATTTAAGAATCCTAAAACTCCTTGAGCCAAGGAATAAATTCTTGAAGCAAAAAAAATAGAGTTTTCCAAACTAGTATTCTTGGTTCAAGAATATTTCACTTGAATCATAGTCAATTTTTTGTTCTGTGTATAAATATACAAGCATGGCCTAAGATATTCAACCATTTACTGTCTGATAATCCGAAAACT
Organism: Microplitis demolitor; assembly: GCF_026212275.2. Taxonomy (NCBI): domain Eukaryota; kingdom Metazoa; phylum Arthropoda; class Insecta; order Hymenoptera; family Braconidae; genus Microplitis; species Microplitis demolitor. Next base: position 9,255,238 of record NC_068547.1, on the reverse strand, counting down.
AGAGTATAAGAAAAAATTTAAAAGAGTGAAAGAGGCCGAAAGCTGTCAGAAGTCTGTAAGCTTATTTGGGGTGAAAAGGCATGACGTAGAAAAGACGAGAAGAAGGGGAAAATGCAATTTACTAATGGCGACTGACGGAAACGATTGGTATGGCGTCGTTTTTTGTTGGGTGTAGCGGAAGTATTAGGACAAAGGTTACAATACAGAGGGTGCGTCTCTCTACCCTCGCTCAAACTTTTTCTGCCAATCTTTTTCATTCCTGCCAACTTCGTTCCCCCGGGGAGACGATCACGTATACGAAGCACGAGGAAAGTTCCTGAGAGGAAAATTGCGACGAGCCGTCAAGACTCTGGAAGGAATATTAGAAATTCCTTGCTTCGCTTCAACGCTGAGCCATGGTTTAAGGGTGGTGAATAGCCATGTTAAATCTATAGTAGCGGAAAGATACTGTGAATCACTCTCTACTTCACTGATGCTCTAGCAATATATTTACAATTGCTTAGGGAGAAGAGAAAGATATTTCGGTTTAAAATTCAGAAATTTATTTTTTTTATCTTAAATACTTCGACTTCTGTATAGATTTGTAAACACTCATTAGTATTCTTCAGAAAAAATATATTTGAAATTCAAAACCAAACACGTATTTTTCCCATTGAAATTTTTTCAACAGAAAAAAAAACACTCAGAAAATGATTATTCTACAATTCAAAGAACTTGTTTTATAAGTCACTGGGTCTCATCGATGGCAGATGTTTGATGAGCCTAAAAATTTATAATTATTAATAATGAAAATAAAAAAAAAAACAATTTCTATAAATCACTTCTTACAACTCAATTTTGGTATTTTCTTTTTTATATAAACACTTAAATCTCCGACTTAGGACAGACAATCTCACTTATTTAAAAAACTTTTTGAATATTTTATTTCAAATAAAACTTTTGAATCAATTCAGCTATTAATTAATGACATTTTTTTGCTGAATACCTATTTTAAAATTTTGAATGTACACAGAAAAAAAGGATTTATTGACGTAAAAAATTTTTATTTACCCCGAAAAATTTCTAGTTCTCGGCTACGCCTCGGACGTTAAAATTTCGCCCGTTTCGAACCTTCCCGCCACGAACCTTAAGCTCATATCGAAATATCATCGCTGTCAGAAAACCGCCACTTCACGGCCTTATGACGTAAATATCTATTTTAGTCCTAAGAAAATTTTAGTTATCAATTCATAACTCAAAAAATTTTTTGCTCCTCAAAATCTTTTTTTTTGTACAACAAATAAATTTTAAAATTATTACAAAAACCCTAATTTTTTACGAATTTTAAAATGTTCTACTCTTTTATGAAAAGAACTAGAATTAATAGTATGTGCGCAAGCGCGCGCATGTCACTTTCCATATATATTTATTTCAGTCTATTGTTATGTAGATGATTGTGTATATTTTTATGCTGTTTTGAACCTTTAGCCAATCAGATGTTCAAAAAAAAAACGTCACATATATTTTATCTTTTTTCGTCAATTATTTTAAGGGACCACATTTTATTTGATGAGGCTAGCACTTGAATATCAGAATTTTATTTATTTGATGCCTAACTTGAGATGTAATTAATCATTCAATCAGATCTATTACGAAGCATTTTGTTTGAACAAGTGATTGTATTATATAATGTTACTACACCTTAATAAATTATCAATGATTTATTAGAGACGTAATAATTCTAATTTTCAAAAGATTCAAAATCATCTTACAAATTTTGGATTGTTTTTTACTACACAAGAAAAAATACAGTAACCACTACATTACACCGAGTTTAAAAATTTTCTACAGTATATACCAAAATAACTGGAAAAAAAAAAAAAAAAACGAAACACTACAAAATAACAGTTAAAAATGTGAATCCTCGAAACCAATGACAGTTCCGTAAACTTTTTTCTTTACAGAAAAGACAGTTTTCATTAAGTTTTATAATTGATAAAAAAACTGTTATATTACTAATAGTTATTCTTTAGTAGACTGCTAATTTTTCATTTTCACTCTAGTAGATCCGAATTGCGGCAAATTACTGTAAATTACAGCAAAATGCGGAAAATTACATTAAATTTCGTATTCTGCGGTAAATTTACAGTAAAATTGCGACGATTCACCGTAAAATTTACGGCAATACTGCAGTATTTTACCACCAAGTTGCCGTAGCATAGCGGCATTTTACCGAAATTAATAGGAATTCACGTTATTAGGGAGAATTATCATAAATTACCGTAAATGCGCCCTTTTGCCGTAAAAGTGTAGTAAATTACCGCAAATGCGACAAATTACAATAAATGCCGTATTCTGTGGTACATTTACGGTAAAATTGTGGCAATCAACGGTAAGATTTGCGGCAATACTGCAGTATTTTACCGACAATTTGCTGTAGTGTGGTGGTATTTTACCGTTAATTACCATGATTCACTCTATTCGGAAAAATTATTATCAATTACTGTAAATGCACCATTTTACGGTAAAAGTGCGGTAATTTGCTGTCAAATGCGGCAATGTACCGTAAATTACTGCCACTTGAAGTAATTTCGGCTATAATTTGATGTAAAATACGGCAATTTACCGTAATTCGGACAGGCTAGGGCAATGAAAAAATAAATTAAGAATTAGATAGACGACTCTATTTAAACAAAATTACAAATAATTGCGTAGCGCGGCAGCATCAGACATAAGTTACATAACTATCAAGATCAAGATTGGAAAGTCACAAAGATTTTTTTTTCTACTGCAAAAGTGCCGCCTGGAACGATTTTTCTTCATCCCAAATATTTTTACCCAATGAACACACCAACGTAACAGTGATATCATATCTAGAGAACATGTAACGTAACAAAGTCAACGTAAATTTTACATTCTGATTATATAAATTATAATGTAAATGGTACGTCTAATTTGTGACATAAATGTGACATTAAGATTACATGTATGTTACTGACTGAGTGATATCACATTGGTGACATTAATGTGACGTTATATTTATATCGCATACTAACAATAGCTTTACATTCTAGATATTACCTCAAAATGACGTAACAAAATCGACTTATAAGTGTCATAATCTTGGTGATTCTATTTTATCTTCACATTTACATCACAATGTAATGTTTCGGATATGTTCATACTGTTACAGCACTCTGACATGAAAGATAGTTATATTTATTTTACATCGAATCATTTCATCAGATTTATGTAATAAATTTTACTTTAAAATGATGTACGTATTTCGATGGCATTGTGGTAGAAAGGGTTATGCATAAAAATTATGTATTTGTAATAATTAATATTTTTGCACTTTATTTATGTAAAAAATAATATTTAACATTGAAATGCGCTGAGGTTCATGTTGAATCGACGGAGTAAACGTTTTTATTAATTTATATAAATTTACATCTGTATTTTCATTTGCTTATAAATATGTTTATTTTATTATTGGATATTTTCTTTGGTTTTTTAAATTTTTATTGTTATTATTCTTATTGATCAAATTAAATACAAATAAATAATGATAAAAATAATTATTCACAAGCAGGCGGAAAAAATTTAAAAGTGTCTGACGTGAGAGCATGCAGTTGCTGCACAATAAATATTTTGTAGTTCAGGAATTCACCGCTAAGATATTCATAAGCGCTCAAATTGTCCCTCCAAGGATACATGCGATCCACCTTTTATCCCCCAATCGAATGCACATTCGAGGTAACCAGTACAACGGATACATTTTTGTCGTATCGGCCCATGTGGGACGATACTTGAATAAAAACAAAATATTTCAGTATTGAAAAAAATAAATAAAAATAAGAACTTGGAGATTTTTAAATATTTATTAAAAAGAAATAAACTTTCGTATAAAAAATATATGTATGTTTTTCAGGCAGTGTATCACATATTAATCTCACATTTTTTCTTTATGATTATATTTTTTTTAATATTGCAATTATAACTTCTAGCGCATAAAAGTGCTTTGTACAATTTAATAGAAAATGATGTCACTTAAAGGTCACTGTTAAATAACTTCAACGTAAAATTTGTATTTCTTCATGACTTCTATGTTATGTAAATATGATATTCAAATAACACCACCGCTATATAACCAATATAACACGCACGTCACATTAATATCACATTTACGTTTACTATGTTACGTAACAATGTTACGTAAATGAGTGTGAAATTGTGATATACATGTTATGAAGATGTGATGTACTTGTGACTTACGATTTTACGTAACCGAAAGTTTTCATTCTATAAATGTGACATCCCTGTTACGTTGGTATGTTCACTGGATACATTATCACCAACCATGCTCACTTTAATTATTTGTGAGAAACTCTGAGTTTTGATGATAATAAATTTTTTATAATCCCGGTAAAAAATTTCGAAAAATTTTTTTAAAATCTTTTTTGTAAATTCGTTGGCTGCTACCGATATTTGTTGGTACCAAAAGTTTTTCTATTGACTCTCACAAAATATCACTTCTACTACAGTCTGAAAATATTTTGAATAATGAGACGAAACATCGCGAATAAAAAAAAAAAAAAAAAATTTGTATTTCTTATTCTGAAATTCTACTAATAGTACAGAGGCTCATTGTGAACTATTTATACATACGTCGAGTTGAAACAAAAATTCCACAATTTGAGTTTATATATACGGTCAAAAAAATATAAACTCATAATTTAAAATTAAAAAATTTTTAGCTCACAAAAGTATGATATAATTTTTTTATAAAAAAAATTGTGAATCAAAACAATTACGAAGTTGCTCTTTTGGTTTACCAACGATTCAATTCTCTACAGGATATGATGTAGTCCACGAAACGGAGATGGAGAAACGTGAGAGTTAGTTCAAACGCCGCGGGAGTGATGCAGCTGCTGTCTGATCGTCCCTCGGGCGTGGAGAGCTCAAACGCGGCGGTGAACGGAGAAGAGGGATGGAGGTGGGGGATGAGAAAACGTCGGTGATGGCAGTACTATACGAGCCATACGTATACGAGAGCGCTTGACTGCTCCACGTATAACTGGAAATGAAAGGGCAATACAGCCGATGAGCGATAATTCATTCGAGAATCGAGCTGGCCAGCTGAACCCAATCGATCCTGTATACCAACGTTCGCTGCTCCGAGAAATAAACATCAATAGTTCAAGAACACGAGGATACAAGATCCTAACTATGTTAGGCTGGAAACTATACTCGGTATAAAAAAATATTCAATCTTTAGATTGTGATACCAACAAGAAAAATAAACTAAGTGGGATTGATGTTGATTTTTTTTTTTTACAAATTGCACCTCATCGCCGCTTTAATATATGGATTTTTTTAAATGGTGCAATTTGAGGGAAAAGGGGGGAGGGGCTCAAAAATAAAAAAATGAAATTTCTCAGAAAAATTTGTTTTAATTAAATTTTTATTCAAGGGAAGGGGAAAAGGGGCTAAATGGGGTACCCCTGAATTTTGTAAATATAATTGAAGATTATTTTGAATTTTTTTTTTTTTACTGTTTTCGAAAAATTTTGTTTTTGCAAAAAAAATTGAATGAAATCAATTTGATTTTTTTTTTATCAATTTACAATAAAAGAACTCCCAGTGTGAAATTACTTTAGATGTATTTCAATAGTCAATTTTAAAATATTTACAATTTTTATGATTTTTAAATTTAATTAACTTTTAATAATTTCTAATCTATTACTTGAATCAATATACAATTGCTTTTTTAAAAATCTCTTCTTTGGAATTATAACTCACTTGAATCTTTTACTTATATATGTAACCGACTTATAAGAAAATTTAACTTAATAAAATTCATTTTATTTTCCAAAATTTTTTTTTGTCACCTTTTTTACGGAGTGCCCATTTTGCCGCGAAAAACGAAATTTTTTTTTAACGGCAGCTGAAAATTCTTCCCATTCACTTCAAGTATCATTTAAAAAAAAAAGGAAAAATAATTGCCCCCCCCCCCCCTAATCATCAATTGATAAGATTAATGAAATAATAAATACTAGACATTAAGATATTACACTATGTTCCTTTAAGGACCTTTATTTTTGCACAAATACACGTAACATTCACACAGACGAAACCTCACTACCAATTATCAGGCTTTTAACCTTCTCTTGATCCTCTTCTAAATATTCCCGAGAACCGGCAGAAAATCCAGAGTCTACTGTAAATATTTTTTTTTCAAAATTATTACAATTTAAAAAAATATTAATGACTATTTTTCATGGGCATAAAGTTAATAGAAAAAACTTCTTTAATCTCTAAGACCTGAATATTTAAATTGATGAAATAAATGCCGACCCTGTTTGCGATAATACGTCAAAACATAAAATCTATTTCTGCACTTAATCTACAGAACGGTGAAAGAGAAATTTTTAACTTGTTAATTTTTACGAGCTACGCTAAGAGCCTGAGTAGCCCTGGGATTTTTTCGAATCCGTGTGCGGCATAGTCAAGGAAAAAGTGAAACTCGATGGTATTGTTCGCCGGTTTTTCTCAACGCGTAACAAAAATAGGGACGTGAGGTCAGCTCATGGCCGTGGCTCTTAAGGGCATATAGCTACAACTTTCTCTTCCATAAAAATAAAAGCTTTAGCTTTTTTTCCCTCATCCGTTTCATGTTACTTTTGTTCTGCACCAAGTCCTTGTTCATTCTATGTAACCGTTACGTCAGTCAAGAGCACTAAATTTTTACCACTGTTAGGTATAATCTCGAAATAACATTATACTTCTCGATAAGTAAGTTGCCAGAAATACACATTTAAGTAACATATATATATTAACAGTAAATGTATAAATGTATGAGTTTGCTCTTCTTTTTACCATTAGAAAAACAATATTTAAATATCCGTCTATAAATTAACATAGTTTTTGTACGAATAAATAAAACTTGTAAAATAATTCCATTATTACATTATGGTTAGGGGAGGGGGACAGAGAGGGCCTCTTAAGGAAAGTAATTATAATGTCATTAATTTTTTTTACGCATTTACTTCTTTTTAGACTCTTGATACTTATTTTCATTTCATTATGCTGCGTCGATTAAAATTGAAAAATCGAAAATTGGGGGCAGAGTGGGCCCACTAAAAAAATTTCGGATTTTATATTAAAATGACGGAGAAGACAACAATCGAAGGAAAGAGAAAAGGAAAAAGCAAATAAAAACAATTGGTGAATGATACTGCTTGTATTTTTTGCGGCAAATTATACTCGGAATCTTTAGAGCCATGGATTCAATGTGGCCAATGTAAAAATTGGGCCCATGATTAATGTGCCGGTGATCACAACAAAGTTATGCGAAGCTACACGTGTGATATTTGCAAATACTTATAAAACAATTGAATTCTAATAATATAAAACACCATTTTAATAGTCTCCTACGATATAACTTTAAAAAGTAATTTTATTATCTTTAACTTTCTTAATAAATTATATTTAATGAACAGGTTTGTTGGTGGTCTATTTTAGCTTTTATTATGTAATAAATTTCGATAAGCTTATTATCTGTCCGAATTTATTGACGGATAGAAAATTTTGAGGGGCCCACTTTGCCCCCATATTTTCTGAAGTTCTGAAAATATTAAGGGGCTCACTCTGCCCCGCCCCCTCCCCTACAATAGAAAATATAATTATTTTAGTTTATTAAATTTTTTTCTATTGGGTTTAGTATATATATATATATATATATATATATTAAACTTACAGAAAATTAAAATAATAGTTTGAGTCATGTTTTCTTTAAATTTTTTGAATCTTAAAACAGACTTACTAGCAAAGATTTTCAATCATTATTAAAATACTCTATAAAAAATTTTCGGGATGAACGCGGAGTATTTACGAATTTAAACAAAATCCACAATCACTCCGAATTTACTTCCGATCTTTTACAGTGTACATAAAAGAATTTTGAAATTAATGATCATGGCTTTTTAAAATTTTTTGTTAAAAACAATAGTCGATTTCATTATGCGGGAACCCAGGGCAAAATAAAAATGGTACCTCACTTTACTCCAGTATCTTCTATACATCGAACACAAAATAAATTTATTTGTTCCAATTAAAAATGTTTTTAGCTGAAAATTCTAATAAACAAATTTTCTAAAAAAAAAAGAAACCGGCTACATTGAAAAACAGTTTACTGTTTGATAAAAGTATAAATTTAAATTTATTGAAATGGTGATCCTCAGATAAGGTTGAATTTTCTGAGAATCATTCGAAAAAGAAAATCTGTCAGAATAACGTTCCTCCCCTTTCCATGTTGGAAGTCCGTGAAATACAGTAGGGGTCGTATCGGACTTTAGATGTAGCCAGTAAAAAAAGGTGGGTTGTCAGCGTGAAACGAAATAGGAGATTTAGATGTCATCCAGTGACGCGTTTCTTGGCCGTTCTGCTTCTCGACCTCGAAATACAATTTTTGTATCTAACGCCTACAGCAGCTCTCAAATAATATATATGTCGCAATAAAAGCTTTGATAATCTCGTAATATGTTTTCATTCTCAACAATCTACATATTTATGACAATTAAATTTTTTTTTTTTTTTTTTTTTTTTCATTCATTTTATAGTCAGCTCCGAAATTTCCATGAAAACAAAAATTTTCGTACATAGAAAAACAAGGATAAAGCAAGAAAAATTTTGTACTATGAATTTAGAGACAAAAAAATTTATTAGCACTAGAAAAAATTTCTTAGAGCAAGAATTTTTTCTTGCCTTAAATAATTTTTTCTTACCTTAAAACAATTTTTTTTCCCGGATGAAAAAGCTTTATATGTGAAAATATATATGATAAAATATATTAATATTATAATGTGATATATTGTACAGTGTATAAAATAATAGTAATATTTTTGCCGTATTAATATATGATAATATATTGAATAAAAATATATTGCTAGAATATATTACCAATATATTTATCAATATATGACTTTTTTATGTATGTTTTACATATATATTTTAATATATTGATATATAATATTTAAAGTAGTATAGTAATTAATATATAGTATTTTTTTGTATTTTTTATATATGTTTTTCAGTATATTGCAAAATATATGGTTTTCAGTATATTGTAAATTATATGGCACTTTTTTTACTTTTCTTAGGTTATTGCGTTAGTTATTCAGTAAATGCAAGATCAATGAAAAAAAAAAAAATAATAAACTTGACTTTTTTTTTGTGGAATTTTGTAGAAATTGAAAAAGTATGATGAAAAAATAAAATTTTCAATATATAGCGAAAAATATAAGTTTTAATATATTGGAAAAATATAATTCCAATATACTGCGAACCATATATTTAAACATTTAAATTCTTTCATATATAATCAATTATATAGAGACCATATACCACTAATTATATGGGTCGTAATATATGGAAGTATATACCAAGTTTATTATATTATACTTATAAATTATATATATACTATTCATATATGGCAAGAATATATTGAGCATTATATGAGATAATATATATGGAAAAATACAAAACATTATATATGGGTAAATATATTATAAATATATAATCCAATATATGTAAAAAACATATATTTTTCAGTATAGATATTTTTGCCGCTATATATTTATCACATATTCACCATATATTTTTTATATACTTTTAACAACATAGAGATTTTCCATGCGGGTTTACATCAAGACAATTTATTCTTGCATCAAAAAAATGTTTTTTTGCATCAAGACAATTTTTTCTATCTCCAAGAAAAATTTTTCTGTCTCCAAGAAAAATTTTTTTCGTCTCAAGAAAATTTTTATTTTCAATTTATAATTCAAAAAATTGCTTGAGGCAAATAAAAATTTTTCGCGCCAAGAAATTTGTTTTCTGTATAGAAATTGACTCATAAATATTTTATTTATTTACCATTTAAATTTTATTATTAAGTCAGTCAAAAATATATGACAAATTAATACTCACTGAGAGTAATTGTTACTTTATAAAAAATAGACTCTAAATTTTGAAGTGACGCACACGGGATTAGCTCACCCAATCAGGCAAAACATTGGATGGGCGGGTTTAATTAAAATCCCCTTGAAGTCTAACTACTAAGACAAAGCTACTCAGATGTTCTTCGTTTAATAGATAAGAAACGAAAATGTAAACTTCAAGCAAACGACGAATAAAATTTTAATTCAGTCGAAAAATTTATGCATTTGATAAAATAAAACTTTTATCTTCACTAACAAAACAATTCAGTGCATGAATTAAAATAAAAACACTTGCGAATTTCTATGAAACAAAATAAAAAACCCGAAAATAACAGAAAAAAAAAAGAGGTTTTTACTTCAAGTGTGAAAGCAAAACGAAAAAAGAAGTCGGTTGGGTTATAAACCACATTGAGTGAATAAATTTATAGACCGTTTGTTATAATTCAAATAAGATCCAGTTGGCTCCTTTGTTTCCCCATACCCATATAAAAAAAAATTCCTTTCATTATGGATTTAAATCTGAATTTGATTATAAAATTAAAATTTTGACACAAATATGACTTTTATCTTGAATTTATCCTGTCAAATTTTCGATTTTTATTTAGTTAAATTATTATTTAATTTTATCTAAGTTGAAACCTAAACTTATTATTGAGGGGTTACGAAAAACGAGTTTTGGTTCAAATAATGAGAATAATGAAGAATTTTTTATTTCAGATTCCCACGAAAGTCAAAATCACCCGGGCCATTCACGCGCTTTTTTTTTTTGAGGCGCTAACTTTAAATAATAATAATGATAATAAAACAATAATTAATTCTTGAAGAAAAATTTTTTTTTTGCTACTTTAAGATGTCAATAAAAACATATTAAAAATTCAAAACTTTTCATTTTTTCTCTCAAAAAGAAAGTTCCGCAAAAGTAGGCATGAAAAGCGGCGTAAGTTACCAAGCTACTTTAATCGCTTTTGGATTAAAAACAGACTCCTTTGTTATAATTATTAGTCTCTGTTTATTTGTTTTTAAAACAAAAACACGCTTTTTTTTGCTGTAAGTAGTCTAGTTCTGTCTGCCTATAATGCGATTGTTTTAAAAAAAAAAAACAGATATCAAAAACATCTAAAAATTTTTATAAAAGAACAAAAACAGATCAACTAGTTCAAATACAGAGCAATTAGTCCCGATACAGTTCAGTCAAACTAAAATCAGATAAAATTTTTCTACCCGGATATCGTCCCAAGAAATTTTTTTTTTTTTCAATTCATAATGCAAAAAATTTTTTGCACCAGAAAATTTTTCGCGCCTAAAAACCCTTTTTTTCTCTGTATCAAATTACTGATATATATTTTTATTATAAATTTTAACTCATAAATTCTGGGCCTATATCATTTGTCTCGATGATTCAAATTGACATTTAGGATGAAAAAAAATTTTTTTCAGACGTATGAAGAAAATAATGATATCATAGGCCCTTCACATGCTTAAAGCCAGTTTATTTTTTTATATCTATTTATTTTCGGATAATAATAAATATATAATCATATTTCGTAAACGTTATTATTATTTATTATAACTAACTTATTGAAATTATATAGCATGCAGCCTTTATCGAATTTTCAGAATATCTGATAATATTCAGCTAATAAATTATTATCGTGTGCAAAAGTGGATCACATGATCACATCATAACTCGTTGTGTAAAAGATTGAGCAGGTAATTCGACTTTAAACAAGATGCCAGTGTGTAAAAAAGTGAACCAGCTTATAAGTGGATCTATAAATCTTAATCGGTTGTTTATCGAGCCTATATTTACTCTATTACCGGACGATCAATTCAATTTTTTATCAAGTCCGATTACATTTAAGTCGAATAATCGTCGAGATCCCGCACGTCGATAGTACCTCATAAATTTCGGTGTCGCTCGGCGGTATCTCATGGTGCGAGAAAGACGCATATACTCAGCATCCCACATCGCTTGGGAGGGAAACCATTCAAAGGGAAGTTGTAGTGAACTAGCGAAAGACAGCAGCACTAGCAGCATTGCCACCCTCTCATGCTGCCGGAAAGCGCGTCAACGTGAAAAATATTACGGCCTCTGCCATCTGCCGTCGTGGCCATGAACTCTAGTTGAGATAAAGTTTCAGGGTAAATCCACAGAGGGCTACGCCCCTAATTGGCGCCAAACTATTTCTATTTGGAATAAAGTTCAGGTTACAGATGATTTTTTTTTTACTTGACAATTATTTTTAATAATACTAAATAAAATTTGTTCACCCAAAGACGGTCAAAATTGCAGAAAAATAACTGTAAAAAATATCGATTATTTCATCGGTAATATTTACAAGTACACAGTTAAAAATGTTGTGTTAAAATCAATACAATCTGTGTGCTAGAAACGGTCCATATAATATTTGTGTTATCTTTCAACACCAAATTCTAATAATATGTGAAGTAACTTCAACACTTTTTAAATGTTAATGGCAACACAAAAAAAAATGTTAACTTGTACATTTTATTTTTGTACCATGGATTATTTTTAGGTTATCAAAGGTCTCAACAATTAGTATTTAACATTGAACTTGTGATAGTAAACATGATTCTATATTTAGTAGACAGTCAATAATTTTCGAATTTTTTTTTTCAACAAATCAATTACGAAAAAAAAAAAAAAATATATATATATATATATATATATATATATATATATATATATATATATATATATATATGCGCATGTAGAAAAATAAAAAAGCTACAGATGCAATTTTTTAAATATTTTTTTTTAACTATACGAATCATGAACTTTGTCAACTTTATTTTTTTATGCCCAATTGAAAATAAATAAGACCAATGTCACAAAAATAATAACTAATCAAGCAGAACTGATGTTTAGTGGCGCTTCTCGCGTGAATAGGAAGGCATTTTTTTTAACACAATTCAACTGTCGCTTTAACACTTTTTTGCGTTGATTTCAAAGTAACACTTAATAAATGTCGATAATTTAAGTTTCTGTACTAGGCAACAATTTTAAGTGTTGAATATTATAGATCGATTAAAAGTTCTAAAGTAACACAGAGAATTGTGGTGATTTGACACAAAATAATCAACACAAAAAATTTAACATGGACCGTTTTTAACACAGATACACAACATTTTTTACTGTAATACATATTATTACAAATAAAAAAATATAACACGAGCAGATGAAACTACATATTTTTTTTTAATTTGTTTATTTTTACTACTAAGATTATTTATATGGACCGAATCACGATAGTGTAGACGAATACGAATGTTTTGATGTTAATAAAGCATTAAAATTTGGTTTTAAATATTAACTATAAAAATTATGCACGATATTTTGCAGGTGTCTCCAGAAATAGATGTATTTTTTTATGTTGTAATTGCCAACAGCTCAAAAACAACTAGGTTTCGACATAATGCGAAGATTGATTATTTTTATATAATAATTAGAAGCTAACCAAATATACTGTAAAAAATCGGGAGTGAATTCGGAGTGAAATTAAATCCGAATTCACTCCGCATTCACTCCGCTACTCGGAGTTGCGGAGTTTAAAAAAATCACTCCACATACGGAAAGAATGGGGAGTTTTTTTTGGCGGAGTGATTGCAGAGTGACGCGGATTTTATTTCACTCCCAATTCACTCCGGCCCGGAGTTTTAGCATTTAAATAAATTTATCTCAATTTATATTAAACCGTTAAACAGTGTGTGCGTGCGGAAGTGTGTGAGCATGTGCAAATATGTGCATGTGTGCGAATATGTGCGTGGGTGCGAATATGTGCGTGTGTATAAATTTGTGTGTGTGTCTGCAACTGTGTGCGAATGTGTGCGTGCGCGTATGTGCGAGTGCGTAATTGTGTGTGCGTGTGTGTAAAACTCCTCTCCGGAGTGAATTTCACTCCGGAGGAATTAAATTAATAAAATAATTATCTACTCCGCAAAAACTCCCCTTCGGAGTGAGTTTCACGCCGAGCGGAGTAAATAATTAAAAATTAATTCACTCCGCATTCACTCCGGATTTAATCCGCATTCACTCCGCGAATTTTTTACACCGTATATATACAATTATAACTAAAATATAATTATTTTCTACCAATAAAATAAATTTATGACAGTAAGAAAAAATTCTTTTCTTTTCAGTTGATTCAAATTTATTTATTTTACTGTTTTTAAGTGAAGAAACATATTTATTTTAACAAAATCTACTTTCTTATGAAAACCTTAAGAGTCAAAAATCCTCCATAGCCAGGATGACCGCGATAATACCAACCAATTCCGCTAAGAGGTGCTGGTGAACTTTGATCGGTAACGATTTCTCGTAAATCGATGTACGGAACAGTATGTTGAAAATAACCAGTAGTACCCTCATCAGATGCGCAAAATTTAATTTTATTTTCGCATGATTTACTGAGTTCTTTATTTTCTCCTACCAAAGACGTAGGTAACAAAGTACTCCCACAATTTGTCATTAAGTCAGGCACACTGAAACGAATCAATAAACTAGTTGATAACATATTTGCAGCATTATGACACATAAATTTTTAACATCTCAATTACTGAAGTAGTGTACATGATAAGAAATATTTTGCGAATAACACTATGCCAGTAGAGGCTCGAATGCCATATTGTATGGTATCGAAGATTTTTATACGTTGTAAAACTGTATGCATGGATGATTCGAACATCGCAAGAATAGTAACATTGGCGATAGTTGACGTGTCTTTATGGCCGTCAAGCCCATACTGTGTTGCCGTATTCACAATGCTTCTGACAAAGAAACCTAATCTATCGACATCTATATAATTTTGGCGGTAATACGATATTATGCATCGATTGACACGCCAAAATTATGGCGGGAACAACTAGTAGCATAGTGCCCTCGGCAATGTAGTATGGGCCTCAGGGCCATGCTGTTTCGCCGTGCTTGCTATGCATATGTGTGAGCAATACAATAGCTTTAGTACTATACAGTATAGTAAATAACGCCATACTTCTGGGACTCGTTACAATACTGTCTCGGAATATTTCACATACTATTTTAGTATCTGTCTTAAGACCATACCAGCATGGTGTTGAACGCCATGCATTTCTTACCGTGTAATGTTCGAAAAATAATATATAATTACCTCTTATTGGGACATTGACTTTCCTTTACAATGTTATCTGCATCATCATTAAAATCGCCATTATCGTTAAGATAACGCCCGCGCAATGATTGACCGAATGTAATACCTGCATAATAATGTAAGAAAACTAACTATTAGAAACTGTTTTTACAAACGATATTTATTACTAAAATTATCATAAATAAATGACCTGTTACGACTGCATTCTCTGGCAATATCATATCTTCTAATATGATTTCTAGACCAACGTGAGTATTGTCACTTCTCCACTCATAAATAACCTTTTTTGCTGAACTACATTTGTCAGATATTTTCCACACTAAAGTGTTAGGATCAATTCGTCCACCTGATAGTATACCTTGTTGAAGTTCAAGGTAAATTATGTTACCATGTCGCTTAAATCGCACGCCAGTTGCAACACTAAAAAATAATATTTATTTGTAAAATATACTCTACACTGTAAAAAACACGGCGTCAGTCAACGCTATCCTGGTGTTAAAGTTATCGGTGATAAATTTAACCCTAAATACCACACTGGTGTTAAAACAAGTCCATTTTAACACCGCTTTTTATATGGTGTAGTGTCTTAAAAGGGTTTGTAGATAAAAATTGTAGATTGTAGATGTAATTGGTGACCGTTTAGCCACGCGTAGGGCTCGAAAGAAAGTCTTTGAGTGTCAGATGCGGGATGAGGATCTAGTGATCGGTAAAATAGGAATTTGATCGATCACTTGAGTTCGCCTCAGTCGCACAATGAAGGCAGAAGGAAAAGTAAGCAGTTTGCGATATAAAAGAAAAAGTGTATAATGCCAAAAAGGCTATGCACTGGAACTTCTTATTTATTTATAATAAAACTCACTATCCATTATCCACTGAAACTGGATCATAACAAATGGAATCAACTAATTCACCACGCAGATCAACCTCATCATTATGCGTACGTTCGCACACACATGTGCAATCGTTACCAGTATGATCCCGATTTTCCTTTGCTTCTATTAATTCCCTTGTCAGTTTACGATGATTCTCGGGTAGATAGGCTACATACCCTAGTAGAAATAATCAAGTTTTAACGCAATTTCAAACCAGTAACTAGCCAGCGATATTGAGTAAAAACTAGAAATCCCGCCATCTACAACTTAAGCGTAATCATTGGTGACACAAATTTTTTATCTATTCTAGTGTATATGTGTGTGCGCGTGTGTGTGTGTGTGTGTGTGTGTGTGTGTGTGTGTTTATTTTTTTCTCTTTAACCTACATCCAAAATTATTACAATAAATATTAAAAATCTGAGTAAATAATTCAAGATTTGTGTACTTTAATATGTGAATAATTTTATGATACATAATTATTGAACATATTACCAAATGGATGCAAAACCTAAAATTTAAAAGTGATAGTTTTTTTAAAGCCACTATGTTTCATTGGATCTTTGGTCAAACTGGCCAGTTACTGGACAAAAACTTTATTTTATTTCTACCAGGAAAAAAATAACTAGGTGGTACAACATGAACCAGTTTAGGTGGGTCACCATAAAAAATCATGTTGGGGCAACATGAAACTCTCTAAAATTGAATTAGTGAAAATCATGTGACAATCACTATTTGGCAGTGAATAGTCACTTATTGCTAGTACAAAGTATACCACTATTTAAATTAGTGATATACTTTTCACTAGGAAACAGTGAATGGTCACTATTTTCAGTATTTCAAATTTAAGAGAGAACAATCATGTAATGTTACTACAATATGAAAATTCATGCTGTCTCAACATGATTTTTTCATGTTGTGGCAACATAAATGTCATGTTACAGTAACATGACATTCATTTTGCCCCAACATGATTTTTCATGGTGACCCACCTACTCTCTAAAAAAAAAATTAGTCAAATTCTCGCAAATCAGTGGATAGTCACTATTTCCACAGCTATAAGTATACCACTAATTCAACCAATGGTATACTTATAGCTGGTTCCCAGTAGAATGCTTCATGTTGCACCACCTAGTTATTGTTTTTCCATGTACTAGGAATATTTACCTGCATACTTCTTAAGCACCTCGTATATACGGTTTTCAGCCGCTTTCCGTCTTTCGGATTCCTGATTAATTTATGGATAATTTCATAATATAATTTATTATTTACTTACTCAAATATTTTATCATAGAAAAGCTCAACTTACTTTTTGTAACCAGCAGCTATGAATTATACCTCTACAAGAATTTGGATAACGTAGAAACCTTGGAATAAAAGATTGTTGCCATGATTCAAGTCCATCACATTTACCGGAACAGTATGCGTACATACGTAACAGTTCTTCATCAACATTTACTGCGTATACGCTATTAAATTTATCGAAATTGGCTAAAAAAATGAAACTTATACTTGGGTTTGTCACAACAATTCTATTAAGGAAATCTTATGAGTAAAATCTGAAGAGTAGAAGCTTTCAACTTTACCTCTGAAAAGTTGAATTATAGAATAAGCAATGTAGATATATTGTTTATTTACCTTTTTCTCCATACTGCCGCCATTCAGACGGGTCGCCTTGTTGAATTGAAACTAATTTTGATGTCACTAGTGACACGTTTAATTTAATAATAATTATTAGTGCCCATATTGTAACACCGGATAAATAAAAATGAACCATTATTAATAAAGAAAAATAATAATTTCTTTAGAAATTTATTAAAGAGCAGGAAAAGGATCTGAATAAACTGAACAGCAGAATTTAAAAATTATCAAAGATGATTAGCTTGAAAATTTCACTGTTATATCTATTATATAACGCGTAGCACGGATGTATGAGTCGTGATTGCAGTCATCACATGACGTAAAAGAGTCATTAATATCGTGATAACGACAGTAATAATCTACGTTAAAAGTTTTAGACATATTGATAAATTTATCTGTTGATAACTACATTTTTTTTATTAGCAAAAAATGACTCATTACTGATAAAACTTATAAGTCGTGAGAAAAAAAAAAAAACTATCATAAAATTTATATACGATATTTTGAAAATTTCAATGGATGTCCATAGATTTTTTACTTCCTATTTAGAAAATCGAAGATTTTCAAAAATTTTGGGAAGTTATTGTTTTCACCCCTACTTACGTAAATCGAGTTTTCCTCTAATGTTGGTGTTTCGAGGTCCTAGGAAGCAATATTCTGACTATTTTCAGAATGACGTCCGAGTATCTGTATATATGCGCGTGTGTGTATGCATGCATGTAAACTCTTTATAACTTTTCAACTAATAATCCGATTTGGATGGTTTTTTTGTGGCAATCGAAAGAGCTTGCTAGCCATCAACTTTCTTGTAAATTTTGATCAATCGGTTAAATAGACTTGGAGATACATAAAAAAAACAAAACAAATTTTTTTTTTTAGGTTTTTCAAAATTTTTAACAAACGAATCGATCGATCTACTCTGAAACCCAATCAGCTCTAAAACATAATTAAAAGCGTCGAATACTGCTAGAGTCGTCTCAATCGGATAATTTGTTCGAGAGATATCGCGGGAAAAAGAAATGGTAAAAAACGGTTTTTCACGAATATCTTTGAAACGATTGAATCAAACATTTCGTTAATTTTATCAGCTTTAGAACTCGATGAAATGTGCCGATTGCCACATCGAACATCAAAGTCAGCTGATTAGTTCAAAAGATATAAATGACGGAAAATTTAAAAAATAACAATTTATGTCATTTTTGCCAGATGAATTATAATATAATGCATCATAATGTATTTCGAATCATGCTAACTCTTCGTCTTCATAGTCTTTTTCGATTACCACATAGTGTAATTCTATCAATTCTTTAGTTTTAATGATATTACCAATAAAAAAATCGAAATAACACCTTTTTAAACATTTTTCTCGAACACTTTATATATTAAAGCTCTGGTCTTAATCAAAAGTAATTGGAATCCGTATTTTAATCACTGACATTGATTTCTACCTGATTAAATTAATTTTTTTGATATAATTCTGAGAAAAAATTTTAAAAACGCTTGCTTACTAAGTATTTTTGATGTCTTGAATTTTTTAACTTCAATACAAAACGTACCGTTTTCAAGTTTGAAAACATCACCGTAAAAGAAGATATTGTCAAGTTGAAAATATTGAAAATTACGTTTTCGAGCTCTTTGAAGGAAAAGTTTTTAGGCCCAAGTGAACTTTTTTTTACTACAACGTTGATTTCTCGGAGTGAGATGACTTATTTTTTTTTAGCTGATAATTTTTTTCCTTAAGCCACGAAATTTTCAATTTCACTTCAAAAATAAATTTTTGCTCTCTAAATCTGAAACAGTGTATATACACTACCTTTCAGTGGTTTTCAGAGTTTCAGATTTAGAGAGAGGAGCAAGAGAATTTACTGCCTAGAACCAAAGAAGAGTTTTTGAATCGAGTGTTTTATTTTTATTGAATCAAGATTGAAAATTCAGGAGATAATATTTTTCTTGAGCCAAGTTAACTGTTTTTTCTGTGTGTAAATTTCACAGACTTTTCAGTAACTTTTACAGAACTGCTTCCGAGTACATAATGTAAAACATATTCATGGATAATAATTTATAGCACCATATTTATTTCAGTAATTTGAAAAAAAAAGCTATTTTCCGACACTTTATTTGTGGGAATAAACGTGAATTATTTACAATATCGTAGCACATAAATGTATAAAAAATACTAATATGGGGTATTATGTTCATAATTAATTGATTTTAAAAATTCTCCGATACAAAACGTATCGTAATATAAATCCGTCTTATTGAAACATCACACGTATTACATACCAGCAAGAACTCTTGAGTTAATACGTGCTATCACCGCGGGCGGTCCCGTCGCCTCTCTTCCACGTGTGTTCATGTTTGTAGGGCGCGTGGCTCTGCTTATCAATCACTGCCATCGATATACCACTGTAATACCAATCAAGTTGACGTTCTGTATCGCGAAGGCATGGCCAAAGTAACAAAACTACAATGCAACGTTATAAAAATAATGAAAGTTTCGCCACCAGCTATAAGTATTGGGTGGTCTTACATTAAGAAGATTTTGTAGTTGCCGAGATCTATTATTATGTGCGTCATGAAATAACGTTCAATATGTGCCAAATTTTTTTCGGTTTTATTTTTCCGCATAGAAATTAATCTCATTATAGGATTCGATCATGATAGAATACTGATAAGCTGACATTGAATGTAAACAATCGTAAACATACGGTTTCAGATCAGGCATGCAATCATTCATTATAAATTCCTTTTTTTTTTCGAAGGCGCCAGTTACTCAATCGTATTAGCATTTATTTAAAAGTTCAACTCCCTCTTTTATTTCGTATTATTATGGTATTTATTAGCGTTAACTGTTTTTACTTTTTGATTAGATATATTTTAAAGGGTTAAGGGGTGGGGGTGGATTTACATTTATTGTACAAGTAAGCACTTTTTTCTGAAGGGGCCCACTAGACTAGAATATTTATTTATAATTTTTAAATTATATCATTCCGATTATAAAAATTTTTCATTTTTTTATTACCGATAGAAGGATTTCTTAACATTTAAAAAGATTTCTTAATATTTATGAAATCATTCGTTAAACATCATTTTTTTCGTATCCAACTAATATTTCTTACACGGAAAGAAAATTATGGGAAAGGTTTCTATAATTTTGTGAAATTTCATCCTATACCAGTATAGCAATCACGACCATAAATTGTGGGAGCAGTTCCTATAATTATACGAATGGTATCCATAATTATGGGAATGATACCCATACCATTATCGGAATGGTTCCTATAATTATAGGAATGGTTCCTATAATTTATGGGAATACTTCCTATAATATTATGGGAATCATTCCCCTAATATATAGGAACGATTTCTATAAATTATAGGAACCATTCCTATAATATTATAGGAATGGTTCCTATAATATTATAGGAACCATTCCTATAGTATTATGGGAATCGTTCCCATACTATCATGAAAATATTAATTGAAAGAAAAGTGTGAAAATTACTTCTACACGGAAAAAAATTATAGGAAGTATTCCTACGTATTATGGGAATGGTTCCCATAATGGTATAGGGATGGTTCCTATAACATATGGGAACCATTTCTATAATAGTATGGATACGATTCCTATACCATTATAGGAACCATTCCCATAATACATAGGAATCCTTCCTATAATTTTCTTGCCGTGTAATATTTAAGAAATGATTTCTTGATATTTAAGGAATTATTTCTTAAGACCTGATTTTCCAAATATTAAGAAACCATTTCTTAAAAATTTGGAAAATCGAAAAGTGCACGACTCATAATACTCATTTATTATGAAATAATAAAATAATAATAAAAAAATGGCAGGAAGCACGAATAAACTTAAAATATTTAAAATTTGTTGTTTTTTCTTTTTAATTATATTAGTAACTCTCTATAATTATAAAAGAATTTTCTCAAAATATCTCGATTAATAACAAAAAAAAATTTATGTAAATAAAAACAAATAAAAAAAAAGAATTGAATTGAAAAAATTCATGCTTACTAATTAGCAATAACACAAAAAAAAACAGCTGTATTAGGACGGTGACGTGCAAGCACCCCTGGTGGAATAAATGTACGTATAATGTATAGATATATTACCATCCATGTTAATTTTATATATACATATATATGTATAGTTATACAGCCTTTTTACTCTTTTATTAATTGTAATAAAACGACACTGAGTTACCTAGCTATTTTCAATAGGGGATCTACAAATCTTTCAAAGAATTTTTAAAATAAAAATTTGTTTCAATTATGGGTTTTTTTCGCAAGTTATCGTGTCTACGGGTTTTAAACTTGACGGACAGGAATTTTTTTTAAACTATTTTGATGTTTTTTTCGATTTTTATTGAACTAAATAAATTTTTGAACAGTATGGAATTAATCTCCATTAAATTATCTTCAAAATGGCGTGCAACATATCTTAATTCCGTGAATCAACAAATGTATAATAATTGAAATAGTTGCCGAAGTGAGGCGAAAAATTTTTTTCGATCGTAAAGCACTCTCTGATGCTTCGCATCATGAGTCGTGCAATTGTGAGAAATGTTTGTTAAATACGAAAGACAGATGTTTAAAAAACGATTTCAGGCTGATTTTTGGTAATCGAATTTTCAGCAGATGTTGATGTTTTGAGTTCAAGGAAATCGATTATGATCATTTATAAGTCGACGGCAAAGCGTGTATGGCTGCTGCGTGTGTATGTGTGTGTGTCTGTGTGTCTAAACTATATTTTTGTCGTAGGATATCTCTCAATGGAATCAATGGATTCGAATGCACCTTGCAACAATTAAAAATGTTTATCAAGACTTACAATTAAATCAGACTGGACTTAAGAATCGATTTATTCGATAGTTTTTAAGTTGTTAAACAAATAAAATATAAAGAAAAGATTTTTTTTATAGATAACTTGTGAGCTATCGAAGTAATTGATCTTAAAGTTTCATAAGATTTAAGTCTTCATAAGCCTCTTTGATTGCTGCCAACACATATTACATTCAATTAACATTAGAGTCTCTTGGACAGTGAGTATAAGCGTGCGCAAGCTGATTTATTTCAGTCCAAAATGAACGGGCTTGCGCACACTTACCTACAGCGCACACTTGCCCCACATGACTCTAACCGATTAAAATTTTTCTGCGATAATAATAAAGTCGGTGAAATTCAAAATCTCATATCGATTAACTGATAAATTTACGAGGTATTCAAAAGATATTGCTTTGAAAAATGACCTTTTTTTGTGCTTAGGGGATAGTGGGGCACAATGGACCCCTTAAGATAAAAAAAGGTTCAAAAAGAATTAAGGCTTTGAGGCCCAAACTTTTTTAATTTTGACTTGAGTATTCATTAAAATTCACTGAGCATAATTTTACAACAAATTAATTTTGTTAGCATAGCAAACAAAAAATCTAGTAAATTATAATTTACTATATAAAGTTCATCGTCTCAACATCAAAGAACGTTCACCCAAAATTTTTTACCTGTTACCGCAAGAAATTATGCTCGATGGCTAAGGACAATTATTTTTAGCAAAACACAGTAATCTTTTACCCTGAAAAATAAAAGTATTCGTATTCTAACAGAAAAGTTTCCTTGGGGTCGCAAATCATTACTTGAAGTAATAAATAAATAACTATTAGTGGTCATTATAAAAACTTGGGGACAAAAAATATTTTTGTATCTGTATGTCAAAGTATAAATTTGGAACCACAAACTTCTACCTTACGGTAAGGAAAAATTCTTTTTAGCGTATAATTGTTTACGAAAATAAGTAAACATATAAATCCGTGAAGAGAAGTTAAACCATCTTTGCATTGTTTGTATGCTATACCAGTCGGACAACCGGCTATATATTTACTGCTTTGTCGGTTTATAGACTTTATAATAGTTAAGTAAAAAAATTGCTCATGGTTTTCTCTTTTTATCGGTCTATTTCGAAAGATCACTATAGTATTCTTGTCGCAACACGACAGAATACTAAGAATCCATTACAGTTTACTGTAGATTTCTCAGTAAATAAATTGTTCAATCTGTCAAGTATGCGCATGTATTGTATTTGCGTAGAGAACGGGCTTTGTTTCTCCAACGCATTGATCGAATTAACCATCTGAATAATGCTATAAAATTGCATTTGCATTTAGATTATTTTTATGTCCATTAATTACCGTCTGAATTCATTTTATTTTGTAATATTTCATAAAAATGAACATTTTAGAAAAATATACAAGATGTTGTTTATTTTTTTTTATCAAATAATTGTTAAAAATCTCAAAACTTGTGACTGTTTTCCGTGACAAAGAATTTTTTATTGTTGCATTCTCCATTAATCTGGCTCTCGGTTCGAGGAATTAGAAAACAAAGAGAAGTCAAGGCAAGTAAATAAACGCACTGCAGTAGCGAGAATCAAGTAACAGAAGAGAATGTAGAAGAGTCTTGGAGTTCTCTGTGCCGACATCGTTCCACATACAATGCCGATCTCATTGGTATCGATTGATGGAAAGGTTGTCTGATAATCGAAAAAAACATAGTTTTTTTATTACGAAACAGAAAACTTCGCATTGCATTTATTAAAAAATATATATGAGAATTAACAATATATATGGAAGCTAATTTACATTATTACAATTTATTGAGATAATAATCAGGCAAGATAAACACTTGGTCAGAAAACGGCATAAAATAATGACGTGAATAGAATTTTTTATGAAATATTACAGTGTTACTTAATGCGGTATGCTTTGACATTTCGACGAAGGTATTACGGTTTAATTTGAATAAGTACTGCAGTCTTAAGATTTAAATATAATATCTGGAGAAACTAAAAATCATGACAGCCAAAAAAATACTGAAACTTGAAAAAATGTATCACGCAGTTGAGTAGTTGCTTTTGTATGCAAGCAAAAAATTACGAAATGTTCCGACAGTTTCATATTGTCCGTGACAAATAATAGAGCAGTGTATAAATTCACTATAACCTGATAGTCAACATCAACTATTTTCAGTTTTGCATACTTGGAGTATAGCTCTAAGTCTTTACTGAATACTAAACATTTTGTTTGTTAAGCTTAACTAAATTATATACATACAATTAAAATATATATGTTTTCAAGTTGGTTTTACAATTATAATATAATTTAAAATTGTATCTTTTATCCGTGATTAAAAAAATCGATTCGAAATGATTTGCAATGTTCAATGTCTAGAAGAAGGGTGATTCAAAAGTATTCAGAGTATTCAAAAGCATTAAAAAATATTCAATTTTTTTTTTCTAATCGTTTTAAATCTTTTCTTTTGATAAGGGATGGAAAGACTTTCTCCATCAAAATTACAGATAATGTCAAAGGTACCCTC
The DNA here is from genome assembly GCF_026212275.2 of Microplitis demolitor. Lineage (NCBI taxonomy): Eukaryota > Metazoa > Arthropoda > Insecta > Hymenoptera > Braconidae > Microplitis > Microplitis demolitor. The sequence continues at coordinate 9,230,218 of NC_068547.1, read as the reverse complement.
GAAACCAAGGCGAATTTGGGTGAGTTCGCCTTGATTGTGACTTAAGTGGTCTTACTTAGTCATGATTTAAGACGACCAAGTCTAAATCAAGTTTTATTTTTGACCCGGCTATTAATGATGATAATAGCTTTTTCATGATACCAGCATCAAAACTTAATATAGAGCTTTAGTGTCTCTATATTTGGTCGAAACAAGCTAATTTCAACTTAATTCCGTGAACGAATATGAGCAAATGTGTAAGTTGCAAATGCCGTCAGTCTACGGGAATAATTAGTATATTACACACTACACGGAAAGAAAATTATGGGAAGTATTCCTATGTATTATGGGAATGGTTCCCACAGTGGTATGGGAATAGTTCCTATAATATTATGGGAACTATTCCCATAATTTTATGGGAAATATTCCTATAATATCATAAAATTTTTTTTTCGCAGAATAGTGTAGAAATTTTCCTCGTGATATGGAAAGATTCAAATGAAGCTTTTTTGAAAGTTCGAGATTTTTTCCAAATTTGGGATTTTATTTAAATTTAAATTTTTATTACAAAAATTTGAATTTTCTCGAATGTTCTGTACAGACAAAAAATTTCTGTTAAAAATTTTAACGTTTTTTGCCAACTACGAATTTTTTTTTTCATTGTTTGAATTTTCGTTTGTATATTTAATAATATTTCTGTATATTTTAGAAGAGATTTCCACACTTTTCTTTAAATTAATATTTTCATGATAGTATGGGAACCATTCCCATAATATTATAGGAATGATTCCCATAAATTATAGGAACTATTCCTATAATTATGGGTAACATTCCTATAATTATAGTAACTGCTCCTATAATTTATGGTCGTCATTCCTATACTGGTATAGGATGAAATTTCACAAAATTATGAGAACCATTTCCATAATTTTCTTTCCGTGTAAGGGAGAAAAGTAGGACATTTCAAGTCGCATGTATAATCGCCTATACATTCGATTTTTCTAAATCAGGAACCCATGCAATAAAATAAAATATTGCATAGACACTAGTTTTTAATGAAAGCATTGTCTTGGAACTTAAATCAGTATTAATTATTCTAGAATTACCGAATCAATCATTAATATTTTAATCAATTGGAAACAATCACAAATGCGATTACAGAAATATTTTACCATAAAAAACTTTATGTAACCTGGTTAAGAAAACGTTGTTTAAAATTAACTGTTTTAAGACGCGTTTTCATTTGTTTCTCTATTCGCACTCAACTAGATAAACGGTACTATCTCTGTTGCACTTGTACATTAAATAGGAACTTTGTCCAAGCTTTTCTCGTAAACAAATGGAAGTTATCAAAAAATTCATGTGCACTTCGCTAGTTCATAGAGTAAAGCATCGGGTCTGTGTCTTTATTTTGCGTTTAGAGCTTTTATTTCAGAGAAAAGCTGGGACAAAATTATCTGAAAACCGTTCTTAATGAAGAGAATGTTATTGACTATGAAAATAATGCATATTCTTATAAATTTATTACATAAAAATGGATGTCAAATTACAATGACAGTGACACGAAAGGATTCTTTGTACAATCGGTGTTACATGATAATGGAGACATGGAGAAACACTACAAGGATATTAAATGCTGTGTTGATATGATAGTGGCAGTAAAACAGAATGATAGGCAACGCGTTGGAAACATCAGCAGGTACGTAATTTATATTCGCATGCAGAGATACCGTTGAATTTCTTGAAATACCCAAGATATATACTATACATAAAGTGAATACTAATGATAAGAATAATAATATATCTAATCTAAATAACACGGATTAAATCTGTGGAAATATAACAAGTGTGGAAACAAAAACGACAAAAAACAGGTAAAATTAAATTTTTAATACAAATATACACTCAGAGAATTCGACGGTATTTTTTACATAAAAAATCTTATAGAAAAATTACTTTAGTAGTAGCAGTATGAGGAGAGTATGACATTATGGTGACGACTACCGAAAACGTAGGAATTATTCAAATACATCGAAGAAAATTTATAATATACATTGCAATTCCTTACGCTAAATTATAATATGCCATAAAATATTCGTAAAAAATAAAATAAAAGTTAAATCATTTACCTACTAAATGTATTTTTTTAATTTATAAGATTTGGTCTCTTCCCAAGGTCAAATAAAAAGTCCGAAAAAATCGAACTTTTTGCAATTTGTATATCAATAAAAACTGTCGGAAAAGAGTAAATTTTCATTTCTGTGACTCGAATTTAATTTTTTTTTCGACTTTGAAGAATTTAGAAAAAAGCAAAAACTTTGAACTTTCTTTGAATTTTTATGCTGATGACTGTAGAAAAAAATTTCTTGAAAACTGAAAATTCTGCCAATGATTTAATCAAAGTTTGTTTAATCTCAATTATTTTTTTTTTTGGTTCATTAAATTTAGATTTTACGAGAATACAATGATTAAAATATTGAACTCAAAGAAAAATTTTATGATTGAAAATCATCAGTTTTTACAAAAGTATATTTGCATGCATATGTATAATGATTGAACGAACAAATGAAATCCTACTCAAAATTGCATAGATGCTAGTAGCAATTACATTTCGCGTGCTATTTAGCGATAACTCATCGACGGAAGCGTTCTGGCGCTCCTGGTTTATAAAAGTAAAGGTGGCCAAAAAAAAGAATTATGTGAATTAGCCCTCCTTTACTCGACCCTACTTGGGGGCAAGGTACATGAATGTCATATGTTCTCTATAGTTTTCAAAATTTATCAAGCATACTTAAGACATTTCTATAAACCGAACAAAAACAATGTCAACCTTTTTTTTTTTGCAGACCTCAAGCGCGACGCATTGTGCGCTTTACGATCAAAATTTTTCATTCGACTAATTAACTTACGTTAAATCATCTTTATACTTTTTTGATTACACTAAAATGGGTTAAATTATATACTGGTACGAAGATAATTCATTAAGGAACAATTTCGACCCGGTATTTAATCAATTCACTATTCCATTGATTTAAAACGAATTATTTTAATCCAAAAAACCAGTGCTGCCAATTGTCCTGTATAAATCTTCGAAACCACGATAACTTTAAAAAATACAATAAATTGGCATAATTTTTTTTTAGTAGCTTTGTATCTTTTGTCGCAAAAACCGTATGAAAAATCACTATCTAAATACTTTTCGCTTAATTGTAATTAATTACCAACTTAAAACCGGTAATTAATGAAAAATTTAGCTGCCACTTTTTATTTTTTTTATTATTATTTTTTCTTTTTTCTCCTCCACTATCTACTGGCAGCAGCATAGTATGACAATAGAATTGAAAAATAAAAGGCGACATCTAAGAAAAAAGGCGGGATATTTAAAAAAAAATTTCAAATTATAAAAATTAAACTTACACGGAAAGAAAATTATAGGAATGGTTCCTACATATTTTAGGAAGGGTTCCTATAATATGATAAGAATGGTTCCTATAATGTTATAGGAATAGTTTCCATAATGGTATAGGAACCATTCCTGTAATATCATGTAATTTGTTTTTTTTTCAAAATAGCATAGAAATTTCCCTCATTTCGAGATTTTATCTAACTTTAAGATTTTATCGAAATTTAAATTTTTATTTTCAAAATTTGAATTTTCTTGAATGTTCTGTGCTGATAAAAAATTTCTGTTAAAAATTTTGATGTTTTTTGCCAAATACGAATTTTTTTTTTTAATGTTTGAATATTTGTTTTTATGTTTAATAATATTTCTGTGTATTGTAGAACTGATTTCCACCCTTTTTTTAAAATTAATATTTTCATAATATTATAGGAATGATTCCCATACTATTATAAGAACCATTCCCATAACGGTATGGGTATCATTCCCATAATTATACACTGTAAAAAATCACCGGGGTAAGTCCAAGTGGTGTAGGTGTCAAAAGCAGCGGTGTTAAATTTCAACACCAAAAGCGGTGTAAAAGTAACGCCGGTGTAAATATTCTGTATCGGTGTTAAAATAACGCCGTCACCGGTGTAAATATACTTGTTAATAAATGATATTTTTTATTAATTTTCATGAAGAACTGAAATTTTTTGTGTTTTATAATCTTTAAAGTTGAAACTCTAAGCAAACGCAGTTTACCCCGCATTTACACCGGTTACCCTGCTTTTACACCGATATTACTTCGCTTTTAAACCGGTTACCCCGCTTTAACACCGGTATTTTTAACACCACTGAATTACTCCTCCTACACCGGTGTAATTTCATTTTTACACCGGGCGGAGTTAAAATGAGTCCATTTTTAACACCGCTCTTTTTAAAGTGTAGGAACTATTCCTATAGTTATGGGTAACATTCTTATAATTATAGGAACTGCTCCCATAGTTTATGGTCGTCATTCCTATACTGGTATAGGATGAAATTTCACAAAATTGTAGGAACCATTCCCATAATTTTCTTTCCGTGTACAGAAAATACTAAAAATAATAAAATTTGATTACCTATCATGAGCGATTGAGGTGTGCACTTTTGAATTTTCAAATTTTTTTCTTTCTATTTAAATTATTATTGTATAAATAATTTTTGATAAAAATCAGTGTTTAAGATTATTTAGTTACGATTTCTGATAACATAAATTAATTAATTTAATTTAAAAAAATATTTACATATTTTAATTTATGTAGCACTCACACCTATAATATTAATATTTAAATACAATTAGTATACTTATAATGTAAATCTTTGTAAATATATTCAACGATACTCGCAGCTATAAATAAAGTATACTGTGAGAAATAATAATAAACGAGCGTTTACCTCTCCTTAATCATTCACACTTATTTTATGTAATGCCACGCGTGAACGCTCTTATACATACCGTGTACTATTGCACTGTCAACATTTATAACTAAAAGTTACTGAACCCGTAACAGACAGTAACGCCTGTATGACGGTTTCACAATTATAAACATGTGGTTTATAATCGAATCACTCTCATTTATTACTCGGTTTTAATTATTTTACTGCAGCTTAATGTTAAACTAATTATCATAAATATTAGCGCAGTTTACATTCTGTTTAATAATACTTACATATTTTGTAAGCTAATAGACAGACGTCTGGGTCAAAAAGTTTAAATTACTCTATTTTCTTTTCAATATGCAATCTATTATAAATTGAAGTCATTTTAATTTATTACTTTATGGTGAAAATATCGGATGGAAATAAATTAACTTTTATGCTTATAATTAATTTATAATAAATTTGAATTGAACATTCAAAAGGAATTGAAAAGAAAATCTCTAATTCGCACTCGGACCAAACTTCCTGTTAAATCCGTTTCGACTTTAATCCGTATAATCTTTTGATAAATTTTCACCATGGAATATTAGGGATACAAAAAAGTTCGTCTCGTTTTTAAATAAAGTACAAATCTCATTAAATGTAGTGACCATCAGCTTCTGCTTCTTTCTCCTAACGCGTAGGCAGCTCATAGATTCCTTGGCGAAAAAGGACTTGGTCTTTTGACGCTATGAATTCATCGAATACTTTTCGAACTTCATCTTTATAAAAAACTGTTAGTCGCTTGGTGCAATTTTTAGTGAGTACACCAGATGTGGTAAAATTTCACACTGCAGTTCATTTATGGTTTGCGGGACCACAAAACTTTGTGCGGCCGAGCATTGTCATGCTGCAATGTCATTGGTCGAGGACCATATCGAGTATATGGTCACTTCCTATGAATTTTTTCAGCGGGATGTTTTTATTGAAGAGTGCAACCTTCGCCAGTAATAGTTTCGTTTGATTTTAGAAGTTTGTAAAACAATACACCCCATTCCCCTAGTAGAAATAATCTAGACTTTACTCGATTTCAAACTGGCCAGCGATCCCGGCTAAAAAATAGAAATCCCGCCACCTACAACTCAGGCGTGCACATTGGTCACACTAATGTAGTTTCTGTACTAATGTGTATGTGTGTGTTTATTTTTTTTCTGTTTAACCTATATAAAAAATTTCTAAAATAAATATTAATAAGCAGTAAAAATAAGTCAACATTCGTGTACGTTAATATGTAAATAATTTTATGATAAATAATTAATAATATAGACATTCCTAATAATGCGTAAAAAAATGAATTGTCGGCGTAATTATGAAGAAATATCCTTATTTTTATTTATGACTACATGCATTAATTTAATTACGTGTAAATATTTTTAACATTTAAGACTATAATCTCTAAGATTTATGTTCATCAGCATTGCTTTTGCTTCGCCAAAAGTCTGTCTCGTAATAATCAGGGAATAATTGATTTTAATGACGATGACTCATTATCATCATAATTAATTACAGAAGTTAATGTCCAATACTATACGATAATTTTATTTATTATTTATTTCGTAATAGATAACACACTAAATTTTTAATAATTATCAAATAATTAGTCATTTAATTATCCTCAGAGGTAAATAATTAGTATATTTCTGATATGACATTATAGGTTGATATGAAAAATGCAAATAGCACAGGGTTGATCAAAAAATTATAAACAACAATTATAAAAGACCACTCGAGGTTTAACAATAATTACACTGATTATTATAGGGTAGAGAGGCAGCCATCGAGAAATAAATTACAGGTGTGCTTTGCTGCATGCAGTCAACACATTGCATATAGGCTGTTTTTTTTTAAATTGATCTATATCAGATTCTTCCGTGATATCCGCATGACATTCAGGTGGAATAGCAGAAGAGATAGGGCGTCAATACCAGCTGCTATGTTTCTCCAAATATTTTATTGGCCCACACAAAAACTTGTTTCTCATTTTTTTAATTATAAAAAAAAGTGTAAAAGAATATGAAACCTCAAAAGTAGACTTTGCAGAGTTTTCTGGTAACCAAAGGCTAAAAATATCATACTTTCAAAAATTTTGATTCGTCTCTATGAGCAACAGAGATAATCTCATCGATTTCTTTAAATGTGCACGTAAAAAAATTCTGGAGTTAAATTAACCACACTAAACTAGTATAAGTGAACTAGACGTTGCGGTTATCGTACTGATAAATCTAGTAGCGTAAATGACACTACAAGATTAATCTCTACAGTAGTAGTTCTATTTACTATTCGACTGGGGTAAAAATTTGTAGGCTCAGTAACTACTCAATGTAATATAAGAAACTCATTCATAAAAAAAGTCTTTTATCATTTTTTGATAAATACATCCGTTCAAAAGTTATCCGAGCTCAAAGTAAAGTTAGAGTAAATTTCAAGATCATTTTATTTTTCCGGCGAAACTATCGGACTTATCATAAAATGTCATTGAATGTTTTTTGTAGACAATTGTATTTCCTACAAATTAGTATAGATTAATTTTTTTCGAATTCTGCATTGTTTTCTAGTTATTTCCATTTTAATGCCAAGCTCCTAAAAAAATAGTATTCTGATCGATTTTAAGAACTTGGCATTAAAATGGAAATAACTAGAAAACAATGCAGAGTTCGAAAAAAATTAATCAATACTAATTTGTAGGAAATAAAATTGTCTACAAAAAAGATTTTATAACATTTCTCGATAAGTCCGATAATTTCGCCGGAAAAGTAAAATGGTCTCGAAATTTACTCTAACTTGACTTCGAGCTCGGATAATTTTTGAACAGAAAGATTTATCAAAAAACGATAAAAGACTTTTTTGTAGAACGTTTAATTCCCGACAAAAATATATCCTGAACTTGTTTGTTCAATAAGCTATCGCCGAGGTATAAAATTCCAAGCATAAAATTTTTTTTTTCCATGTTATTTAAATGGAAAATAGAAAATCGTGAATCGCCCCCTTTAAATATTAATATTAAGGTATCATATTTTAACAGGGTCTTTGTCTAGAGATACTCTGTCGATTTTTTAATGTTCTTCGAAAAAAAAAAAGTCGATTTTTTGAGACACTCTAAGTGTATAAGAAAGATAATGGATGAATTACTTCAAGGGCTTTTATCCAATAAGCTGTCCTTTGACCCAAACAAACACAAACTAAATACTCTCTATTGCCAAAAGTATGACTACAAATACGTAATTGAAACCAATATTATGATTATAAAAATAAGCATTGATCAAAATACCTGATTTATTTATATATTTAATTGAAAAACATAAAAGATAAATCAATCGCTCAGTGATATAAGTTGGTAAGAAGATTTACACGAAGGCATTTGTTTGAATTATTTTATAGTGTCCGATCATACACCTTATTATCCGATGGTCGTCGTTTATTCACAAGTGCAGAGGTATTGCGTTTGTAAACTGCAAGAGTATAAGCCAAGACAGTTTGGTTTCGCTTTCGTCTTCTTGCGGGATATTCTTGGATCTTTTGCTTTTTCTTTATATATATATTTATATATATCGTTCTTCGTCCAGCTCATATATTTTTCACCAGTTTGGTCTCTTGTCCCCACACTGTGTTGGTCTACATTGCGCGGACTCTTCACCGTCCGGCGAAGATTGTCGCGCGATTAGTCTGAAACCGCGATGTCACGCTGGAAGATGCATGGGTTTTGCAGTCCAGCCGTTATATACGTGCACACACGCACTTTTATCCGGGACCCGTGGACCGTTTATATACGGTAACGCCGTAAGTGCATAATCGCTGATCACATCTGCTTGCACTTTGCGTCAGACCCCAACACCTTGTATTTTTCTCTCTTGCTCTTTATTTTTTATATCTGTTTATGTATAAATACATATATATGTATTGCTTTGAACCATTTGTGCATATCCTTCGTCTTCACAACACGTTCGGGCTGTTCTTGCAGATCTGAGTATCACGTTGAACTCTTTCTGCTTGCGTATCAAACAGACGTAAAAATTGCTTACAACTTTTATTTCGGTATGATACACAGATGTTTATTTATCTTTTTTGCGTTCCTTAAGCGCGACGCACTGTGCGCATTACGATCGACTCATTTTTGTCGACTAATTCACTCACGTCGAATCATTTCTACACTTTTTCGTTTACACTAAAATGGGTTAAATTGTATACTAGTACAAAGATACTTTACTAAGGAACAATTTCGACCTGAATATTAAGTCGATTCATCATTCCATTGATTTGACAAGTATTATTTTAATCCAAAAAACCGATGCTGCCAATTGTCCTGTATAAATCTTCGGAACCACGATAACCTTAAAAAAATATAATAAATTGGCCTAATTTTTTTTTTTAGTAGTTTTGTATCTTTTGTCGCAAAAACCCTATGGAAAATCACAATCTAAATACTTTTCGTTTAATTGTAATTAATTACAAACTTAAAACCGGTAATTAATGAAAAATTTAGCTGCCACTTTTTATTTTTTTTTATTATTATTTTTTCTTTTTCCTCCTCCACCATCTACTGGCAACAGCATAGTATGACAATAGAATTGAAAAATAAAAGGCGACATCTAAGAAAAAAGGTGGGAAATTTAAAAAAAATTTCAAATAATAAAAATTAAACTTACTCTCTAAACATGAATAAGTGAAATAAAAATGAATAAGTGAATATTCACTTATTCATGTTTACAGAGTAAAGAAAATCGTAAAAACAATAAAATATTAATAACTATCATGAGCGATTGAGGTGTGCACTTTTGAATTTCTCATTTTTTGTTTTCTCTTTTTAATGTAAATTCCAAAAGTTGTTTGGATATAAAATATATCAGAACATATCTTCCGTTCTGGAGTGCGGTTGATAAGTATAAGAAAAGGTGTTGATTCTCACCCTTTTAAGTTTAAACACAAAAGCAATGGATATTGTATGTATTCGTTAAGACATTTGTATGGTAACACGATGGCAGTTCTATCGCCGACGTTCACAACATTCACTTCCACGTAATGAATGGCAAATATCCCGACTTTTTATTCTATGCAGAATAATGATTAGATAAAGTGATTTTCTCATATTTTATTCAATAAATAAATTAAAACAATGGCACAGCTATAAAAAATCATTATATTTATTTTAAGGAATAAAAAATCACGTGATGATGAAATCAAAAAAAAAAATGAAATTTCAGTATCAAGCTCCGAAAAGTAAACAAAAATAGACTAAAAAATGGCGAATATGAATGATTCAGTGAAAAGAATAAAGAAACACAAATATACAGACAGACCGACAAATAATTCACCAGGACTCATTATTCAAGCAGCTTTTTACTTTAATCACATTAATGAAGCATTTAATCTCGCCGCATGTTTAACAAGTTGACGGTGTGTGGCCTATCTCTACAGTTTAAGTCGACGAGAATTCTTTTACTACCCAAGTGAGGCAACACTGTTAGCCTCCAACCTGCACCTTTATTATTATTTTCATTAGTCAGACGATCTTCTTCCTAAACCTCTCTTATTCGCGGTGATCCCTAATAATCACACCTTGTTTAAACTTGTTTGCACCTACACGCTGGATCTTAAAATTTATATATGAATATATGATTCATTGATATTCCTAATAATTAAACTTAAAATATCCTTATGTTTATTCAAAATAATATAACACAATCAATAATCTTACACTGAAAAAAAATATTGATGTAATAGCAAAACTTTATTTGCGTAAAGGCTAGATTGTTATTTTACCCAGACAATGTTTTCTTAAATCAACTACACGGTAAAAAATCTATGGCGTTCAGCATCATACTGGTATGGTCTCAAGACAGATACTAAAATAGTATGTGAAATATTCCAAGACAGTATCATAACGAGTCCCCGAAGTATGGCGGAGAAAAATGTTGGCTCGAAACCTACCAATTTTATTATGCTGCCGACCAAACTTAAAACAGTAAGGGAAGAATCCAAAAAATTATTATGCTGCATCACAATATTTACTACGCGCGAGAAACTTATCGATAAGATTTAATTACAATTACTTTCATACATTATAATAATTATGATGCGGCATAATAATTTTTTGTATGAGCATAATATTTTTTTGTGACAGACACTTGAAATGTACGACATTTAGCGCCTATAACCGGCAGCTAAAAATATTAGACAAGATACAGCTGGTAAAAAAGATACCTAATCGTTTTAATAGTGACGTCATCAACGGATCCAAAAATGTTTTTTGGTTACATGTGCGATAGTAAACCGACTTCTTTCTCATTTTCAACAAATACTCAAAACAATCTTAGCAAATAAATAGATGCGGATTTATATCCTGCCATTTATGGGCACTAATTGTAGTACATTTCAAATATCTGTCACAAAAACTAATGTATTTATCTAGTACAATCGAGTCTAAGAGGCTCGTGTGTTGGTACCCTCGCCTTCGACTCGGGCACCAATCTTCACACCTCGCGTCTTAAACACTATCGCACTCGATAGGTAAACTACTATTTTGGATGCTTCCCTTCCTATTTCAAGTTTGGTTGACAGCATGATAAAAATTGGTATGTTTTGAGCCAACATTTTTTTCCGTGTGTGGCGTTCGAGCCCATACTGGCATAGTGATATCCGCAAAATATTTCTTACCGTGAAACAAAAAAGTTTAGTTTATCTCGTGAAAACACGGCTCGAAATTTTGACTTGCTAAACCACGTCCAAATCAAGTTTTATTTTTGACCCAGGTGTCAATTGTTAATTATTTTACTCACTGAAAATTTACCTACGAAAATATTTAGTTTGCTAATTTAATGATTTTTATTTTCGAATGGCTTCACGCATGAACCCATCTTTAGCCGACTATCGGGATTTTGTCCTTGACTGAGGACAAATTTACAGGCGCTTATTTTCTACAAAAAAATTCGTGACCAAAATAATAACAAAACTCATTTAACGCTTGCGTATATATTATCTGTCATATTGTATCCTAGTAGTATTGTTTTGTTAATAAATTTATATATTTATATGTGTAAGCTAAAATAACTGTTATGACATTCACATTTATGCAACAATTAATTCAACAGACAGAATGGTAGCTTGAAGAATTAAATAAGCTTTTATAAGAACCATTAAATTATTGATAGAAATAATTTTTTGATTAAGAAGTTAAATGTCATATCAATAATGCATTATAATTTGCAGTAGGCGCTTACATTATATCGAGCTGATTGCATGTGTGTGCAGAAAGCAGCTCTTGAGGCGATATCCAACGTCACTTACCTGAAACAATAAATTTCAAACAGTTACACAATGTATATGTATATATAGATATATAGATTTCTATAGAGAGCATATATATAGATACTTCATTTATGTTAATATTCCGTTTACAGAAGTGAATTTTTATTATAAAAAAAAAAATATATTTATAATTCTATTATTCTAGAAAATAGTAAATAATTAATTTTTCATCACATTGCATCGATTTTAAGTATAAATAATTCATAGAGAAAAAAAATTTTTGTGCAAGAAAATTTTTTCTCGCTTGAAGAAAATTTTCGTTTCAAATTTATAATGCAAAAAATTTCTTAAAGCAAGTAAAACTTTTCTTGAAGCGTTAGTCGCTTTTTTGCGCCAAGAAATTATTTTTTTCTACACGAAAAAAAAGGGACTGCAGTAAATAAAGTTTGATGTTTAATAACTATAATATTTTTAGCGATTAATATTAATTCAAATAGTAATATCGTGATTTCAATATTTAATAAATAATAATTATAAGTCGAATGCTGAAATATACAGTTCATTTAAATAAAATTATAATTTAAAACTATAAAAAAGACAAAGTAAACACTAAAAAAATTGAACTTTAAAGTTTAACAGCCAAAAATTAAATATCTATCGTTTGTAAAATAAGAAATTAAAGTTTCAAACAATAAAAATATAGAGGATATAAAATAATAAATTTAGTTAAAACGTTATTTTGTAAAGTCCTCTAACTAAGAAACTTTACCAGGAGTTGTTTTTAAATTTTAATATTAGTCAACAGTCAAAATTAATGATATAAACGCGAATAAATAAATTTTCACGGATATTTATCATTAAAGCAAATATTAAATATTACTACTGAAATCAGTGAAGATTGACTATATGAAAATGTACATTATACTTTGTCAATTTGTTAAAAGTATATGTCAGCCTCAGCAAATTTTATTGTTTGATGCAGTAAAATCTCATGCGCTACCTTCATCCATTTAAGTACGAAAATAACTTTCGATTCTCATATGCATGCTGTGGCCGGGCACTCTATGTGCCAGGGACTGGATTCTGTTCGCGAAAGGTTGGCGGTTCGAGCCCGAGAGTCGGCTGAAATTTGTCTCATGATTTTTCTTATAGAAATTCGAACAACTACATACTGTACCCTACGGAATCCAGTTATTCATAATACAAACAAGAATGCAATCAATTAGATGCACAACGATGAGATAACAGACAATGGCAGAAGATAGAAGGAGGGGGTGAAATCAGAAACTCGAATAGAACTTTGTACTACGAGAGCAAACGGTAAAAACCGGAAATAAATAATTCAAAATAAAAAAATATAAAATAGAAGAAAGAAAAAAATATATATTTTTATTATTCGAAGCAATAAAAATGAGGGTTTAGAACAAAAATTACTACTACGATAGCATAAGAAAAAGTAACGATCGACTATGAAATTATGTATATCGACTTGGAGATTTTTATTGTTTAAAATTTAAAAATTTATGGTTTAAGTTTTAATTCTTACTATCGTCAGTCTAAAACATATCATCCTGCCATTGAAACTATACAATTCAAAATAATAATTTTTACTATTTGAAATTTTAAAAACTATATCTTTATCCTATACTTTTTTTCGTTGAGCATAAGTATATTACAGCAGATCACTCATATATTTTAACCTTATACTTTATAATAAACAACAAAATCGCACCCGGGCGCCGCATTACTATTTGAAACAATAAAAAGTATTGATAATTCGGGTGAATTTTAACGTTGTTTTTTTTTCCTGTAAGTATTTTTTTAATACCATAGTGTATAAATACTATTTCTAACTGTTGCATTGATAAATAAAAAAATTATAGTCTAGTGTACGTAATGTTCGCTTAATATAGGGGAAATAGGGGCAAAATAGGTTAGGGGGGGCGGGTAAAATGGGGTACCCTCAAAATATTATAAAAAAAGATTTCTTATTAAATATTCCAAAATCACTTTTGAAAATATAATTATTATTATTAATATAAGTATTATTTTTAATTTTTTCTTTACTGTTTTCGAAAAATTTTTTTTTATAAAAAACTGGTATGAAGTCAATTCGTTTTTTTTTTTTTTCTTATCAATTTACACTAATAAAACTCCCAGTGTCAAATTAATTCACATGAGTATCAATAATCAACTTTAAAATATTTACAATTGTTATAGTTTTGATATTCAATTAACTTTTAATAATTTTTTAATTTATTACTTTAAGCAATATATAAATGCTTTTTCAAAATGATTTTCTTCGAAATTGAAACTAATTTCTTTTTTTTTTTGAAGTTCATAATAAATAGTGATTAACAATTTAAAGTAGGTAGTTAAACTTTTTCAAAAATGTAATCAAATTTATTTAATATCCAGAAATTTTTTTTTAACCCCATTTTGCTCGAAAAAAATTAAACTATTTTTTTAAAGCCTTCTGAAAATCTATTCTATTTACTTTGAATATCATTAAAAAAAAAAAAAAAAAAAAAAAAAAAAAAAAAAAAGATTTAACGTATTTGAGTCCCCGAAAACTTAGTATTGTCTTAAGTACCCCGTTTCTCCCTTCCTCCCCCCCTCTCTCTCCTATAACATAAAATATACACTCAAAAGTGAATTCTATATTATCAAATGTCTTTAATATTTTTTACTCAATAGAGCTTGAAATGCTTTAAAAATACTTTTCAGCAGAAAAGAAATTATACGTGAAGCGTTTCCACACTTTATAAAGATAGAAGGGGATTTTAAAAGAAATATAAACGGATCATCTCAATGTAGTTCATAAATAAATCCAGAAAAGTAGTTTGAATTATTCGGACTTGTTGAATAAAAACAACTTTCTTATCCGGACATTTGAAAAACTGTAAAACAATATATCCTAGGTGGCGACTTGAATATATGTGAAATACTTCAGGCTATTCTGGGTTCACTCAAAAAACTTTAAGAAAATTGAGATGAAACAAAATTGGCGGCAACAAATAATCGTAACAGTGAGCTCGCCTACTATGCCATAAAAATAAAATTTTTATTGAACACACCAACATGGGGTACTGGTGTTTTCGATCCTCCTTGGAATTCTGTCACCTGATGTTATTTCACAAATGTTGTTAATTTCCGTTGGCGGGATTCTTACGCTGGTGTGACCTTGATATGTAGTATAGTGTCAAGAGACACGCGAGGGGGATGCGTGTACGCATTTTGCCCTCATCAGCGAAATGCACTCGCGCACTTAAAACTCATGTAGAGATTTCATAAACATAAATAAATAAATAAGTAAAATATAGCAATCATGCATCACTTTGAGAAAACGTTTTATCAAAAAATAACCGAAACACGGATTTTTAATTTGGCGACAGTAGAGCCCTACCTACGCTTCGCGTTCGAAGTGTGCAATATTCTCATAAAAACCCGATCCAACGCAATCATCACAATGTGAAACAAGGGCTAAATCGACACATAAACCGTTCTGGCCACAAGTCGCCACATAAATATAAAAGGAAGGAATCCCTCGTGATGCTCGAGGAGCAATGCCGGTCGACGGCCACGAGAATACTCGGTAGTGGGGATACTGTACTGCGATGTTGAGAGAATAGAGGGGAAACGGAATCATCAGAGAATGACGAGTAGTAGAGACGAGAGAAAAGAGGAGAGGTTTACTACACAGTACAACACGGCGGCGTAAAACACAGAGAATGTTGGAATGATCGATGAGATTCTGCGCTGTAGTTGGCATCAACATACTCCCCCACCATCCACCATAATTCAGTCAGGTCGACACACTCCAGAGATATGTCCCCATTTCTCTACCACCAGCCTTTCAAAATCCTTGGTAGGGAGAAAGCACGTGGGAACGATAAGTTTCAGCGGAATCATCATAGATGGGGCTCTCGGCGAGTTTTTGCCAGCGCCATCGGATGGAGTCACGATGAAACTCTTCTAGAATGAACGAAAACGCGGGTATATCATAGCCCGGTAAGATCAATTGCTGATATTTTAAGTTAATCAAAGCTGAATTTTGAATCAATTATCGTTTTATTATAACTTATGATCATATTTCGTAAACGTACTTTAACATATTATTCTTAATTTCATTGCTAATCGTCACGAAAATTTTGAACCCACATATCGTGTTACCGGAGTTTGATATCAGTTGGATAACAACGTTACGCATGTCGATAAATGAACTTGTAAAGTATTCACATAAGTAGAGAGTAATAAATATGATGTACGTAGAAAAATGTATCGTAAGTTAGTTTATAAATTTATTTGAATAAATATTTGCAACCTAAGGAAAAATTTAATAGGGGCTGTTCAGAAAATACGTCACACAAAATTTTATCTTTTTCAATTCCCCGCCCCCTTTTCGTCACGCTATATCACATTTTCTGCAATCTCCCTATCAATATTGCGTTACAAATGATAGACCCTCCCTTCCACATCATGACGGAAATATACATATAGAAATATTTATATATGTACAAATATGAAACGAATGACTTCTTATCGTAACAAAAAAATAAAATTAAAAAAAGTGAGAAAAATTTTCGAAATTGTTTGACGAGTTTCGAACATCACGTTACCTTAAATCCCCCCCCCTCCCTTGTTACGGTAAGCGACACCCCGTCCTCCCCCATAAGTATAAATGTACTTTATGAACGACCCCATAGGTAATGCTTAAAAAAAAAAATTTTTTTCGAGCTATTTCTCAATCATAATGTAATTAATCTCATTGGAACCCACCGAGTTTTTTTTGATCCGGTGAGTATCTCGTAGCAGGTGGTGTGAAAGTAACTTAAAGCACGGCAAAGCAATTGATCAATATAGCGCCAACAACCCCTCGTGAGTCTGGTGTTCCCGACTAGTGTCCTCCACCTTCTGTTGCCTCACTCTTCTTTTTCCAATCTCTGTTCGGACAAGTTCCAACACCGCGAAGAGAACGCACCCTCATAACAAGTTTCTTACTCATCTTTTTCGTTCAATAACTCTCCATCCAAGATGGCCACCGCGGTCGTTTCTCATTGGCTCGGGGTGAGGTGGTCGTTGAGCTATACGTACGGGGGAGGTGGGTCTTGGAAGGGTGGGACAAGGGGGTTGAAAGCAGTGACGCCATCTATCTTCCGTTGCCTTGGCTCGGCGTAACATAAGGCAAGATAAATTGCGGGATCTCCTGGGTTCTTGAACCTTTCTGGCAAATTGCATAAGAATATCCACCGGCCCCTCACCCACCCACCTTGTCTCCTCTTTCTCTTTCATCTCTTCCTCTGACTCTTCACCAACCGCTCCTTTACCGGCCGTTCGACCTCCCCCGTTACCTCGCGGCTCCAATGGAATTGGAATTAACTCTAATAAATCACCCCAAGGCTCTGCAATACTACGCGCTCTTGCTTTCTCTCTTTCTCTTACTCTCTCATTTTTCACCTCACGGCTCGAGAGAGTTAAAATTTTCTTTCGTTCGAGATGATGTTATGTATCTCCAGGGATTGGTTTCATGATAAAGACGGTAATTCACTCACGACATTCCAATGTCGCGCGGTAGATTACTATATCGCCAAATGATCATGTCGCCTAATATCAGTAGAAATTTTTATTTTTATCGTTTCATTTTTAAAAATGCCGGAATTAAAAGCAATGACGCACAGAAAAACAGAATTTCTTGGCACAAAAAATTTTGATTCACTCCAAAAAAAATGTCATGCATTATAAATTCAAACTGAAAATTGTCTAGGGTAAAAAAATTTTTCTTGACTCAAGAAATATTTTTTTTTATTTTACATGCATTTTGCAAAATTTTTACTGCGTCAAGAAATTCTTATTTTCTGTATATGTGTGATTTTTAGCTGACACTATATTTATATGTAACTGTAATAACCACAATTGAAAAGTATTAAGTTTCTTAAATAATAGTCTTATTAGCAAATGTGATTAAGTTATAACAAGATTTGAACGATAGAGACAAATGGTGGGGTAAAGCAATTTGAATATAATGGATGTGATGAGAATAGCAAAAGATATAACAATTGAAGATTTAACTGCATGGCCATTTTAAGAGCTATAAAACACCCACGACATCTGCCGGCATTCACAAGAAAAACCAAACAAGATAGAAGAGAGAAAGATGCGTTTATGCGCGCGCGTCTCACGGCCCATTGATCGAAAGAGCCTATGGCTCGTAAAATTGGAAGGATGAGAAAACTATACTTCGAAACAGAGTACATTCTGTTACAATAAAAATATAAATAAATCTCTTCACCATTTTTCGTTACTTGAACATTATGAATCGATCAGTATTTCACTCTGAAATTTCTTATTTATTTTAATTAATATTCCAAAAATTAAAACTAATGAAAGCAAAAAAAATTGAATAATTGATTTCACGTAATATTTTATTACCAGAAAAGTAAACTGTGAAAATTCTAAAGCACACGAATATTATATCATTGATCTTATGAACATTATGCATGTACTTTATTACAGCGATAATTATATAATGATAGTGAGAATAATTATTCAATTAATATCATTATACAAATATATAGATTATAATAAAAACGTTATTTAATTAGGACTAGAAACTAACATAAAATATATACATCGTTTATGATAAAGTGATTGCTCAGAAAAAAAAATTTACTTGCTCAAAGACATTTTTTTGCATTGTGAGTCGAAAATAAAAATTTTCTGAGAGAAAACATTTTCTTGGAGCGAGAAAAAATTTTTTGGAACGACAAACAATTTCTTGCTTCAAGAAAATTTTTGCCTAAAGAATTTTTTTGCATTACGAATTGAAAACATAAATTTCTTTAAGCAAGACAAATTATTTTTTGAAGTAAAAAAATTTTTATAAAGGCAAGTAAATTTTTTTGCATTAAGAAATTTTCTTTAGTCCAAAGAAAATTTTTGTTTTCAATACACACTACAAAATATTTTTTGCGACAAGAAATTCTTTTTTCCTGTATAGTAGCATTTAATTTAATTTTATAATCTGAGACAAACTTTGTTATTTATTAGTTATACTATTTATAAATATATAAAAGTGAATATATGAATGTAGTGTAAAAAAAAAATTATCACAAATTAATAGCATTCGGTTTTTGTCAGTATCCGAGACGATAATTTGAATGATATCCGATAGGATGAGACTGTAGTCGGAGTGTTGTGCGGGTCAGTAAATTTAAAGTAAACTTTACGATTTGTTTGGCTCAGTAACTGGGTAATGGAACTCGGTTATATAGTTGTGGCTATACGGAATCATGTGATCATGGCCATAAACGTGGTTGTTATGTGCTCGTGAAACGGGGAATTCCCTCGTGTGCAACGCGGACCGGCTTCCACACAGTCACATGTATTGTAGAATTGTCGAGTGTAACGCTTGTTACGTATCGCTGACTATGCTGCCATCACACAGTCATTTCAGTAACAATCTTATCGTCTTTCTCTCATTGCCATAATATAATGCAAACATATCTGTCGTATTTTATCATTCTACACTACCGTATCTCTTTCGGTGAGCCTTTATAAAGACTCCGAAAGTCTTGACTGACAAAAAGAAAATACCCGTTTAAAATATGGATTTAACGCGTAGAGGGAAATGATGGTTCTAACGAGTCACTAATTTTAGTTTCGCTGGGTTAATCCTATTCTGATCTACCGTTAAACTTATTTTCATTTTCTACACAACCTGGCAAATCTTATATAGCTGGCTCATTAACTTACTCACCCTGGTCTACTATATCTTGTAGCGTGAAGGCGCTGAACCGTTTATCAAGTTACATGATATTTTATGATAATAATTAATCTGTATGAACAAAAAAGTAAATTAAAAAGCTAGATCTTCAATGATTAATAATAGCCTTAATAAATAAATATATAAGTACTCAAAAAAATGGATTTCTTGGCGCGAGAAAATTTTTTTATTATGAATTGAAAGCAAACATTTTTTTAGGACGAAACAAATTTTTCTTTGCTCAAGAAATTTGTTTTCCACACAAAAAATTTTTTTTGTTACATGAAAAATTTTTTTTGCCCCAATAAAATTTTTGTTTTCAATTTAAAATGCAAAAAATTTATTGCGCCAAGAAATTCTCCTTTTTCTGTGCATATTTATATGTAACTTGTACTAAATTTTGTACTTTCTACTCCTAGCGTTCAGTATCCGCAGTTAAAAAAACGAAAAAAATGACAATAATGAGAAAGTAAGATCGAGTAAAATGTATTATAGTTTTACTACTACTAGAAATCGATATATATGTACATATATATCATACAGCCATATGGACATCACGACACATCTGACGTCAGCATTTACGCATGGCTCTGGTAGATGACGTAACTAGGAGAGTGCCAGCCATACTGGGTAGAGGGAGGAAGAAAAGGGAGCCATTATAGAAGGGGCGCGACTAGGCTGAATCCTCCCCACCGACCGGCCCACCAAGGGAACAGCTGTCAGCTGCGTGGAGAGTCCAGACTCTCCTTCCCTTCTCATGTCTGCTTGCTGGCCTGCTCGACGGATCTTCTGTCCTACAGACTCTTGCCGTGTCGCATACCCCAACTCGTCTAAAAGCCTAAAGCCACCCACCCCAATGTTAAAATATTCCAGTGGGTGAGCAAGCGGGATGGGAATAGCTTTGTGAGAGTTATGGCCGACTCTGAAACTCAAATAACTCTTCCATTCGCAAACGTATATGAAGCTAGAAATATCTTTCACATTCTCCTTTTTTATTTTTTCCACAAACACGAAATATTTTTTTTTTAAACCAACAGTACAACTTTCAAGTTTAACTTTTTACAAGTAAATAATAATAATATACTCCAATTTAGGTAATTATTAGTATAAATAACTTGCAAATTAAGATATTCAACGCGAAAATAAAAAAAAATGTATATCAAGTTTTAATACGTAACAGTAATAATTTATGGGGTTAATATTTGATGACTATAATTATGTATTTATGCAAAAATTTATTGCGATTTAACGATTAGAATATTTATGAAAAAATATATACTGCAGATGAACATTAACAAAAAAAATATTGTGTTCAATAATAAATTCCTCGATGCTAAATTTAATTATATAATTAAAATTATTCAGGTTTTAATAGCAAATAAATTTCTGCACATGCCCTAAAAACATCTTGAGTGTAGAAAAAATTAAACCCTTGTGTGATAGTCGGCAATTAAATTGTTATCGAGTTATCTATAGTTAATTAAATGTTGAGCAGGCTAACACGTTTTTTAAACGAAAAGTTTTAATATATAGACATAGGGGTAGGGGGAGGGGCAAATTAGGGTTTTCAATTATAATTGAGAATTTTTGAATTTTTTTTCTCTGTTTTCGAAAAATTTGTTTTTGCAAAAAAATGGTATGAAAGAATTTGATTTTTTTTTATCAATTTACAATAAAAGAACTCCCAGTGTTAAATTACTTCAGATGTATTTCAATAATCAACTTTAAAATATTAAAAATTTTTGTAATTTTGAAATTTAATTAACTTTTAATAATTCTTTAATCTATATTGCTTTAAAAAATATATAATTGCTTTTTTTAAAATCTCTTCTTTGGAATTAAAATTAATTTACTCTTTAAACATGAATAAGTGAAATAAACATGAATAAGTGAATATTCACTAATTCTGAGTGCAAACCGAACCACTTTTTGAAATTAGTGGTTCGATTTGCACTTGAAATTAGTGAATATTCCATCATTTTCACTAATTCATGTTTAGAGAGTAAATCTTTTACTTTGAAGTTAATAATAAATAGTGATTAACAAATAAAAAATTAACAATTCAAAATCGGTAGTTAAACTTTTTCGAAAATTGAAAGTGTCAGTCGAAAAATGTTTAAGATTTTTGTTTTATCATGAAAACAACTAAAAATTTTTTTTTCTTCCTTTGCATCCAATAATTATGTGAAATGTAATTTATCTCTATGTAAATTACTTATAAGATAATTTAAATTAATCAAATTTATTTAATTTCCAGTATTTTTGTTTTCAGCTCTTTTAGGGGGTGTTCCATTTCGCCGGCAATAAATGAAAATTTGTTTTTAACGGCAGCTGAAAACATTTTCTATTCACTTTGGTTATCATTAAAAAAAAATACTGAACTATTTTTGAGTCCCCGAAAACTTTGTATTTCTTTAAGTAGTCCGTTTACCCCCCCCCCCTCCTTTAAAACCAAACAGAAATCGAAAATAGATCCTAAAGGCATGTGGTCTCCAAAATCGAAGAATTGATTCTCTGTTAATTTCTTTGATTCTCCCGAGTTTTTCACGATAGAAAAGAATCAAACGAGAATCATACGAAATAACGTGTCCTTATTTAACTCCATGTAGTTTTGATTGCCTTTCAGTAGTCTGCTAATGATAATATTTCCCGTTTTACACGTCAAGAATATCAAAATAGAATTAAGTAAAATATTTTCTAAATTCTCTTTTGAAACCCCCTTTATTTTCTTTTATTAAAAATTAATTTAAAAAAAATAAAATATCAAATTTTTAATAAATATTAAAGTATCAAAAATATAACCAAAGTATTACTGATCATACTAAATACTAAATTTTAAGTATTTTTTCTGCATAAACGAATTTGCTAGGGTCTTGATATAATAATGTTCTATTGCTGCCAAGTAATGCATGTAATCTGCAAATACAAATATTAATACTTTTTTTGAGTAGAGGTCGTCGGCGAATGCTCTTGAAAAAAATTGCCAGAATTTTAATTAATTGATTTTTGATTAATAATAACTAAAAAATTTATTTTTTAAGAACGAATGAGAATCAGAAGCGAATCACTGTACATAAATTTCTATTCCAAGAATTAAAAACTTCGAAAAGAGAATTCAGAACAGTTTATAGCGAAATAAAAAAAGCAAAATAAAAAACTTGAAGAGAATGTAAGAGCATCAAACATATTATTTTAAGAACTTGAGAGAACTAAAATAAAACTACGACTTCGAATCAATTTTGATTTTATCAAAAATTGTAAAATCTTTAAAAAAGCTTTGATGAACTTTTTCAAAGATTATTCATTTTTATACAAAAAAAAAATTGTTTCAGCCCTAATTTATCCAAAGTACATATTTTTACTTAATTCTAAGAAAAGTAATTTCCGTATAGTGAATACTCTATTTTTTAAGCTCAAAATTTTTTTCTGTAAAATCCCAAAACCGAACAGCAGATTCTAAAAATAATTTATAGGCTTTAAAAATACATGTAAAAAAAAAACGTTGTAGGACAAAGAATAAATACCCATCGTTGCCCAGAAAAAAAACACGAATTTCCAATAGCAGGTAAACAGAGTTAGAAATTCCATAAAAACTACTAGTACCATTAAAAAGTTGTACCCAATATTGTTGAAGGTCAATGTAAATTGTACGGCTGCAGACATTGTAAGATAAGAATTTTGTTATGGAAGATGGCTAACGCTGCGTCCTTGTTTTATTGCTATATGGTCCCGAGGATCTTGACTACTTCGAAGGTCAGTAGTGTCTTGTTCGATAGGGGATCATGAACGAAGACCGCAGTCGGTCAACTTTATGCCTATAAATCTTATTCGGCGTTTTTCGACAAGTGCCGCTAACATCAGCAGAGAGGGGGTGGTATAAAAATACATATATGTCTAAAGAGAAAGAGGAAGAAAGAGAGACTCGTGAAAAAATAATAAGAATAAAAGAAGGAAGCTGGGGATCGAAAAACCTGAACAGTCGAACCAGCGAACCAGCTTGTTATAAGCTGGTTTTGTAAGTCTTGGCGATGGTTATATAGGATGGAGAAGTGGAGGAGGCAGACTCTCGAATGGAACAATGTGCGTCGCGGTGAAGAATGTGGTCCGTCGGGCTGCGGGTCTGGTTGCCGAGCGATGCCCGGAGTCTGTTGAGATGCCCATCGAGAATCAGGAGATAACCGTTGAGGACATCCGAAGGGTGCAGTACATTCTCTGGTCAGCGACAAATGCGCGGGAAATTTACGATTACTCAGATCGTTACGTCATTTAGAGTCGATTCACTCGCGCGAACGTTCCGAGGACAACCGACATACACTTGGCTTTCAACCGTTCGACGGGTGCACCTTTTACTCAGTCAATAGCTATAAAATTTACCGTTTTATATACATATGAATTTATATACTCTTGTTATATATTATTTTGTCGCTTATTTGATAATTCTATTTGTTCAAAATAAATTATGTATTTTTATTTTATAATTTCTTAATTAGAATTATTTTACAATCGATTGTTTTCAAGATAGTTCTTAGGGTAAAAAAAATTGTTTTAGTAAAAGTTATTAATTGGTGATTACAAAGTACATGTATCAAAAAAGATTTAGAATAGAAAAAAGAAACTGCTCGTAAAAGGATGATTGTGCAGTGAATAAGAGTCGAGTTTCTGTAACTAAAGAACTAATAAATTGTAGTCGCAAAAAAAAGCGAAGATAATAAAAAAAATTTAATTAATTCTTTGAACATTGGTCAATGGTGCAGCTTCAAATAAAATATCCTGACATAGGTTTTTCTATAACAATATAATAGAAATTAAATTTGCTTCGAATGTTATAATTTTTGATAATTTTGTGTGCACAGAAAAAAAAATTTTTTTCTAAGAAATTCCTTAGGGCAAGTAAAAATTTTTTGCGCCAAGAAATCCTTTCATTACTCTGTGTGAGAGTAAAAAAAAATGCTGGAATCAAATTTACTTTACCAAATTAGTTATAATTGAACTACACTGTGGTCATCGAATTAATAAATCTAGTAGCAGAAATGACACTATAAGATTAATCTCACCTGAAGTAGTTCTATTTACTATTCGACTGGGGTAAAAATTTGTAGGCTCAGTAACAACTCAATGTAATATAAGAAACTCATCCTGCGGCTTCTGTAACCACACAATTTTATAAGAATTTGTTGGCATTACTATTTTTGGAGTACACAATATCACATAATATGTACAATCTACTCCAATGTAGAGGAAAAAGACTGACAAACGAAAACAACAACGCCACCTTAAACTTCTTTACCCCACTGTGCGGTTACACTCGCGCTATAATTGTAGTTATAATTACTCCATCTTTAAATGTGTGAATTATAACCTTCAAAATCGCGTGCTTGTATTTTATGTCAACAAAAATTAAATACTCAATGAATCTATGTTGGTAATACAAGAACTAATTTTTCAAAGATGATTCAAAATGAAAAAAAAAATATCATGACGTATAGAAAAAAAAATCTACTTTTAAAATTTAGTGCCTGACATTTCGGATTAATTATTTACATATCAATTTTAATATATTTGAGAAGTCTTTGTGCGAACAATATGAAATAAATTTTTTAATTTTTAAAACTTTTTAAATACCATGAAAAATAATAAATATCAATTAAAATATATTTAATAAATAAATTAAAGATAAAGAAAAGAATTTTAAACTATGATGTGGAGTAGTAGAGCCCAACCTGTCATTTATCAAGGATTTGTTTTTACCAACGACTAGTAGATGTTACTACAGTTTGTATACCACAATAGGCTAGTAGTCATTACTAAATGTGTAGTAATCCTATGTATTGCTATTCAGTGTAGTATATACATCCCCAATTGTGGCAAATCCAACTACACCTTTTTTTACGTGTGGATTAATATTAATGTAACTATCTGATAGACATTGATTTATGATAGGAAATTTTAACGGATAACTTAACTGTTCTTTTTTTTCGGCTATGTGTATTAATATATATGTAAGGCTTGAAAAAAAATATGCACAATATTAAGTTTCATGCATGAAACAGTCACATATACTGGCAATAAATTAGTGATAGATATATGAGGTATAATAAAAAATAAAAAAGACATACAAATTATAAGTTCGCATATGTAGAGAAAATTTTCACGGCAGTTTTAATACGATATCCCTGTGCTCGAGATAAGAAGCTTGGATGCCCATCCTCTTTAACGTTGTCCGCTTGATTTATATCAGACAATTTTTATTATTCGTACGCCTCCCACTTCTTATTCTCCCTTCTACTCTGCATCAACAGTTTTTTTTCTTTTTTTTTCTATCTGAAATGGCTCATAGGTACCGTGTTTGCGTGGGTAGAATAGAGAAAAAGCTGAGTGGTTGCGTTATACGATGGAGAGAGGAATACAAACTTTTTCCAGGAAAAAACTACTGAAAAGATCGATGGCAAGTAAAAAGAGAAAGAAAAATAATAAAAAAAAAAAAAAACTACGATGGAACTACGATACCGAGAGAAATTCTCGAAGAAAACTATCGCTAACGCTAGGCAGTAGTTTATCGAATCGGAAAGACGAACTTGTTGGAAAAGTTGGTTGATTGGTAGACTACGTTAATTCACGGCGAAAGAACGATAATGGGCATTGACGTTAATGGGAAAAATTAAATTAATGAAGTTTTTTTCGCTTGATTTATAATATTGATACATTTTGTAGATAGGATATTATTATTTATTGACAAATGATGAAATAATCATACATGTTTTGTTGAAAATTTTTTGAATATTTATCATATAACTGTCACGCCATTGATTATTTGTACTCGTGCTTATGAACTATATCATTGATTTTATGTCTAGTTTTTCAATCTGTAATAAGTTTGAAGAAAAATATAGTGGTCGCTTTAGTGGGATTCGAACTCGGGGCCTTACGCACGGAAGACTGACGCTTTAACGACTGCGCTACGAAACCGATTAAGGCTCTATGATTTTGCCAAGGAACGGAGCTATGAATTGACCTCCCGTAAAATAAGCGTAAAAAACCATTGAACGTGATCATAAAAATATTCAAGTTATCTATGACTATATTTTATTGTAAATCAGTTATAATCCGAGTTTTCTTGCAGACAATGCTGCTAAAATGCTTTGCTTGGTTATAGTAATGAAGAAACGCGCAGAAGTGTTTAGCAAAACAACACAGATTTTTCATTAATTTTTGAATAACACAGGAAATATGTTATATTCCAGATTTTCTGATCATTTAACGTAAAAATGAAAAAAAATTATATTTTCATGACATTAATTAATCCCGGTGTTAAATACTAGATTGATTATAGTGAAAATACGACGATATAAATAAATTTATATTGCATACTTTAAGCGCGAAGCCTTCGCTTAAAATTTGATGGTAATTTAGTCTCAAAAGCTTAATAAAGCGGGAATGATAAAAAAGAAAAAGTGTTGTTAATATATAGTATCTAGTATTGCTTTCAAACTGTAAACATGTGTACGACACGAATGTATACACAAACGTACTTATCCGTCCTTTGTAACAGTGAGAGTTTTGTCGGGGTAAACGGAGGAAGGGGTGAAGCACAGAGAATTATGATGCCGCACAATTAGCAGTTAGTGTGAGAGAGATCGATTGCCGCTGTGAACATATATCAACGAGGTAATACTGAACGTATAAAGTACCTATAATGTACTCTCTTGTTTTATTTACTATCTTTTTCAATTTATATTTTTTTTTACATTTATAGATATACTCATTTTTATTCTCGTTATTAATTACCAGTCCCAAGTAAAAAGTTTTAAGCCAAAATAATTGTACCAGGCCTAAAAATGGACGAAAACAATCAAGCAAAATATTGTTCTTTATGTTGAAAAAAATATTCTTGCCAAGTTCGAGCTCTCAATTTCAATTTTAAGTACTTTCCACTTAATTTCAAAGATTTCCCATTTAAAATACACGTAAATTAAATTACTTTTTTTTTTAATTTTCTAACACTCAGCTGCATTTTGTGATATCAAAGCGCCGCTTGTCGCAAATTATAGGGAACTTAGTGTTTTTCAAAAGTGACCATAGTTACTTATCTGTTGTTCAAACTGTTTTACTCGTGTCCGTTGCGAAAGTCATTCTTTCTATGAAATTAACCTTTATCGGCTTGCGGAACGAAAACCAATAAAAGTACACCAAAAATGTTAATAAAAATTTTATAGGAAATCTTATTGCCTTCAAAAAAAGTCCTATGAGTCAAGTCGTTAAAGTCCATAGTTTCCAAGTTATAGTAATTTTGATAATTTGAAAAATACAGGTATCAAAAAAAAAAAATTGCAATTCCTATAATTATTGGATGCAAAGGAAGAAAAAAAAATTTTGAATAGTTCTTATCATAAAACAAAAGTCATTAGCATTTTTCGACTGACACTTTCGATTTTTGAAAAAGTTATTGAAAAAAAAATTCAATGATTGGATTCAATGATGGGTACCCTATTTACGCACTCCCTTCATATGAGTGAATTAAAATTTTACCTGAAAACGTTGATGATGACTAGATATTCCCATTTCGGCTACTTCCAATGTTATGATGATAAAAAACTGTGATGGATTTCTAATCTCTTACAACTTCTGTTTTGTCGTTGCACAGATCAGACACAAAACACCTCACATGACACATCAACAGGACACTTATAAAAGACGTGACTGTTTTACGAAAGATCAGATGAACAAGATGCCGGAACGCATGTCGGTATCTCAGTTGAGTTTAGCAAAGAAGCGTGTGCCACAACACTAACTTACGAGGCGCTTATGAACCATAAGTAATGCCACGGTAGTCAAGATAGAGTTACTCAAGAAAGTTTATTTGACTCGAAAATTTAAGTATTCATCTTGACGTCAAGATGAAAGATAGAGAGCAAGAGAGAGAATGATGAAGAATTAAATGAAGGAGAGGAGTAAAATGGGACACAGCACACAGTGTTGCTGAGCCCCAGACAGATCAGAAGGACCGCCTGCCACCGTCTGATTTACTATAGTGGACTTAGGGGCTCCCGGACCTGTCTACTACAGTTGGCATCCTCGTGATAGGATTTCGTGACGGGGGTAAATGGGGAACGGTCGAGGGTTGTTCAGGCCATAAGGGTGGGGTCGAAGGAACCTTCAGCATCAGATGCTGCTGCTACTGCATATATTACGTATTACCCATCTGATTGTCTATGAGAGCTTCATTCCTGTACCAACTAAATACGCAACCAAAATTACATTTCAGTGACATATTGATATTGATCTTAATAATTGAGAGGTTTTATTTGACCTTAGAGTCTAAAAAAAAAGATTTTTTGGCGCGAAAAATTTTTATTCGCCCTAAGTAAGTTTTTGCAGTACACGGTATAAATAAAACCGGGGTAAGTCCGACTGTGTAAGGGTTAAAATTTTCGGTGTTAAATTTCAACACCGAAAGCGGTGTTAAAATAGCACAGCCGCTGGTGTAAATATTCTTTACCGGAGTTAGAAAAATTACCCAGTGTTTTTTCAGAGTTAAAAATATTTTATATTGTAAATATTTTCACTTACTCGATCACTACAGTTAAACAGTATTTTTATTATTTAATTAAATTATTAGTGATTGGAATGCTGGGTGTAAAATTGTGTAATTTTCAAGTAAAGTACGTAGAATATAAATAATTACATAGTAAAATTAAAAATTCCTCCAGATAACATGCATTAAATTTTTATACTCTTTTATATGTAATGCACTTTTTATTCCAAGTTTTATACGTGGAATTTATTCTTCACTTCAATTGAACACTGGTACTTTAAAACCGCGTGGTGATAAATTGAATCAATTTTTAACACAGCTTTTTTTACAGTGCATATTTTACAATACATCCATAAAAAAAAATCTCATGTTCATTAGACATCTCAAGTTCTCAATTTTTTAGACAGTTTTTACTAAAAAATTCTTCGTATAAAAATAAGTTCACTGAAAGTGATATGAATAAATCATATTGTCGTGTTTTTTTCTTTTACATATTGCATAATGACTAGTCGTAACTTACGGCTCATGGGCAAAATAAAGCAAAAAAAAAATAATTATATACTTAGAAACAAAGACAGTCCGCTTATTCAATTTACCCAGAGAAATTATAGAGCTTGATTACTTCCGCACTGTAAGCCACTTCAAATGGATTACTAATTGCGATTTAATTACACACAATATATATATAAATAATATCCGCACTGTATTGAGACTAATAAATATCAAACAATTATGATTTATTGTTTGTATGTACTATAACTTAATTGAATACAATTAATTATTTAGTACATAAATTTAAATTATATTTTCTCAAGTAGAAAATCTAATGCATATGTATGACACCACAACTTTCCTATTTATTATAACATTTGTGCATAATGAAATTTATTAAACTTATGATATATGCATCGAGTGATATTTTAAAGGATTGTATTCAATGTAAAGAAAAATTAATTATTTTTTTTTTTTAAGAAATTTTTTTCTATGCAGATGTAAGAGCGTAAAATGATTATATTTTATTCAGTTCTTGTAGAAACAGAGAGAAATTCACGGTAAAAATTACGAAGTATTATGGGAATAGTTTCCATGAACTATCCCATACAAAGTCGCCGTTAATGGAAAAAATGCCGTAGATCGGCCGATGTCTGACTGCCGTCACTCGGCCAAGCATTGGCAATTAGTAATGGCCCAAGCATGGTTAATTATGAGCAGCCGCTTAATATTTTAAACGACGCTGCCGATGGCTGGCCAATGAATGGCTACTTATGACTGGCCGATTATCGGTTCGCAACGTTGGGATACTGTTAATGAATCAGTGGTCCATGACTTTGTCAAATAAAAAAATCTACTAATCAATTATTAATTATACAAATAACTTATTATTATAGTTTTTTTTAATTAATAATTATTTTTTTTTGGATTTAAACTAATTTGTAATCAATAATATATTTTAATTTTCTGATTAAAGTTATTTATAACTCACAATTAAAATATTTTTTAGTTCGTTATTATTTGCAACCAGCAACCGCAATTTTATAACTTTATTTATAAAAATTAATTTAATAAAAAAATAATACATACATTTTTATAATAAATGTCATTTTTAATAATGGTGGTAGTGCAAGATATTTTAACTGGGTTCTTGATAAATAATCAATTTAATTTAATAAGTTTTATTTTAAAAAATTATGTAATTATAATAAAATAGTACGAAATTCTTATTTTTTTTTCTAAATAATCGAAAATATTAATGAAATTGCTCTTTATATTTTATAAAATCGAGTGATTGTAGTAGAATATCTAGATCATTCAAAAGAATCAGTTCAACATTTGCAGTTTCGTCCAGTAGCCATCGTTCGGACCCAATAAATCAGAAGGACGGCAGTTCGCGCCCAGAACCCGTAGAATTTCCACCGAGTTTTTTCACGTCATTTACCCTACTTAAATAGTTTAAACGTTAATGATCATGAATTCCATTAGGTTAATACAAAAAAAAATTATTTTTTTAATTAAATTCATTTACATGCTTGGCTGATTGCCGGCTGCCATTAATCGGCCGATAGTCGAGCGCCATTAATGGGCCGGGGTTATCATTTGTATATTCAGCCGTTCATGGGTCATCATGGGACATATGAAAAATTTTTTTCCTTTCAGATGAAGATGTCATTCCCGTAGTAAAAAACTATTGCTTACCGAAAAATACAATTTTTATTCTTCCATTTCGACTGCATATTTTCATGTGTATTTTTTTTTATTATGTCAACGACAAATTTTAAAATAAAAAAATTTTCCGGTAAATTAGTATGCGTTGTTTGTTGAGTGCTTTTTTTTTGTATTGAATAAAAAATCACCAGGAAATACCAAAATTTTTTTACAGAATCACTATACAGTTATAAATGTCAAGGGCAGTTGTAAATACTATCCGTAATAAAACCTAAGTTTTTACCGACTATTAGCTTCTTACAACGGCTGTCACGCCAAAGAACCATAAAACCAACACATGATGTGTACATTCTAACACTCAATCGATGTTGGATGAGGTTTGTAAATTTTTTTTTTATTACCCTTTTTGTTTTCTTTACAGTTTTACGACATTTTCCTGAATACCAAATTTTTTTTCATTCCTACCCTCATAAATTTTATCTGTATATATTTATTTAGTCAATAAATAAGAAAAATTTGCAGATTTCATTTTAAATGTTCTTATATTTAATTGTAATTTTTTTGATCGATACGGAGTCAATAATTAGTTTACATTTATGTGCATAATTGTTTTTGAAATATTTAGATTTATAACTGAAATTAATTAAAAAAAAAAAAAATGTTTCCAACGGTTTATTAATAATGATAAATATTGACAGATTTGAAGACAGCGTTACTAGATATTTTATATATGATTTTATCCAGCAAGTAAGAAAAATTTCTTGACATTTTAAGAGTAATTTTATGACTTTTATTCAGTATTATAAATATTCAGTCAAGACAACTAAAAAGTAAAGTTGTTAAACTCTCATTAACTGCCGACATTTTTAAACAAAAGATATTAAATAAATAGTAAACAAAACATAATCAATTCTGTAATTTAAAATATTTTTTATAAATATTGCCCATAAACACAGATATTACAAGTCCGTGATTTAATCTGGTTCTGCCCTTGCAAATTTTCACTACTAAAATGTTTCTAGTTCAAGAATTATTCTAGTTCTGTGTGCCCATAACGTAATTGTTTTCCAAAACAACAGATCAAAAACAGCTTAAAATTTTTATAAAAGATTAAAAACAGATCAACTATTTCAAATAGAGGCCAATTAGTCCAATGCAGTCTAGTTAGACTAAAATCAGATCAAATTTTTCGACCCGGGTGTTCACTGATCCCAGTTCATTTCACTGATTCATTTCAAGAGAACAATGTAGTGCTGATCCTGCTAACGAGGAGGAACTCCAGTATAATCACTACTCGGTAGGTAGTAGGTACTGATACTAGAGCATGTGAGACGCTGTCAAGTAAGGGCGTGTAAGCAAGAGTAGAGGAACACACCTTATCTTACCAGGGGATATTATACTAGCATAGCAGTGTATTACGTGACGTATACTCACTGAGCTTGCGAGTGAACTAAGGGTCGTTGGTTATGTATATAACCAACATTGTGTGTAAAGCTATATTACAGTGACCGGTCACAGGGTAAAGCACGTTGAGGAATGGTGAAACGATGGAACTAAATGAGAGGGAGTAGACGAGTGTGAGGGAAATGTCCATGATAAATGGAACTACTCTGACTGACCAGTTGACTAGTACCGCTATGCGAAATGCATAACTGTCATCACGTCCAAACTGGATCAGCGACGATGAATTCAGGTCGACGCGACAGATTATCATGGGTTCGTTGACCTTTTCTGTCAAGATTTAACACTAGACACTGACTGATTGCATGTGATATATCTTAACATCGACTGCTACTACTTTGATGTGTGTGTTCTCTGTTTGCTCGTTCCGACATATTCCAATTGTCCTACAGATGACTTTTTGCTTTATTTCCGCTCATAAATATCTAACTCAATATATAGTATAAACCATTCAACTGAAGTTTCACGATATTTTGAAGAACAAAAAAGAGTAATAATTTTTAAAAAATTGCTGTTGTTATGTGTAAAATAATGTATTTAATAAATAAGAAACAGCTTGGGTAAAAATAGTTGGCCGGAAATTCGCTGAAAGAAGCCCGAAAAAGCTACACTTGGTCGAAATTATACCGAAACCATAGACTTTTATGGGAAGACATCGAAAGTTAACCAAAATCACACTGAAAAAGGGTCAAAAAGCTCAATTTCACCGAAATCTGGCTGAAACGAATTTGATCCAAAGAGGCCTAAATTTAGCTGAAATCTCGCTGAAGTCGTAGAATTTTATTGGAAAAGGTCGAAAGTTAATCGAAAACCCGCGAAAATTTCATTATTCCTACAAGGAGAAAAAAATATAGTAAATTTTTCTAAAAAATATGAGAATAATTACTAAATTTAGATAGTAATCTTGAAACGCTTATGATTTACGTGAAAAATTAATAAACAGATAAGCATATTTTACAACTCGTTTAGTAATGTTTCATATACTGACTATGGAAAATCTCCTATATTGCATATTAAGTTTTAGTTATATTTTGTAAATTTTACTATCCATGTTTAGTAAATTTTACTATATTAGAATGGAAAAAAATTAAATTAAATTTTTATTAGCTTTTAACTTTTTATTATTATTGCTATCATTTTGAATACTATTGTTATTTATGGCATCTGTATTGGTGTTGGTGTCGATATTTGTTTTTTAAATATTCGCTTGTTTCAGCCGAGATTCGAACCCTGATCTGCCGCGCGCGAATCCTTTACTATGTCTGACGGCCCAATGTCTCCTTTGGACAAAAGTTTCTGAACTTGTAGCACATTTGTATATGCTATCCCCACCAACTTTTAATTTTATCTATACATAGTAGAATTGGCTATACACATAGTAAAAAAATATAAGCGGGTTAGCAAAAAATACATTGTGTATAGTAATTTTTAATATTTTGTATAGTAACAAATCCTATATTGTATTTGAAAATTTACTTTCTTGTTTGTATTCATTAGTAGTACTTATAGTAAAATTTACTATACAAATAGTAAAAAATATAACAGTTTTAGTAAGAAATACATAACGCATAGTAATTTTGAATATCTTATTATGTAATTATTACTATTTAGTCAATTTTACTAAACGTTTAGTAATAATTACAATACAGAATGTATTTTTTCATATCGTTAGTAAATTTTACTATAGCATTGTAATTTTTACTATACTTTTTTCTCTGTGTAATGAACAGGCCAAAAATTGGTGGATTGAGTCGGCCTATTTTCGAATTTTTTTTCAGGATGTACTACCGGCCATTTTCGATCTGAACTGTTTTCAGTCTTGTGTTCACTACCTGGGCTTTTTTTCGACCGAGAAAAAATTTTATTGTTATTTTGGCTTGACATTTTTTTCAACCGGGTTATTTCATAAAGACATTTTTTTTTTTTGCTGAGAGAGAAAACAAATACAATGTGTAAAAAAAAATAAATTTATCACAAAGTTTCGAAAAAAGTAAACTTTCATGGAAAGATACAAAATATCTCGTCGCAAAAAATCGAGCCCAATTCGTGGCAGTGGTTAGTTCTCATAATCTCATAAGCTTTGGGGGAGATGTAGAAAAAGTGTGGGGAGATTGGTGAGTCAAGTGGCTTTTAGATACAAGAGGGTGATGGTATGTTTGGGAAAACAGAGCATAAGAGGGATGGGAAAAGTCTGCAGTGGCAGATAAGGGCAGAATGTGGCACAGGAACCGAAGGAAGGGCAAAATGTCGCCTAAGGGTTGTAAGAGTGAGAAAATTAGAAGGAAGATGCAAAGAGAAATAAGGGAAAGAGAAGATGTAGTGGCGGTTATATCTTTGTGGCTGCCACAACTGCAATTCGACAATATATTTAATTTCGTGAAAGAAAGGGCGAGAGACGAAAAGAAGAAGCATAACAGAATGAAACGAGATAAAGAAGGAGAGGAGAAGATTTTCCGCAGAGGTGAGGCAACGGGAATCTGGGATGGAGGACGAGAAGGAATTGTCGTTTAATCTAGCCGCGATCCTATCTATGTGGAATTTATCATTCGATAAATTGCACTGCTATATATATCAAGTACTTCCTGCCGAACCGTCAATATCCGAGAGCCGCGCTTCCGAGTATTCGGCGTAGTCTACTCTTCGAATTGAATTTACTGCATCGACTATAATCAAAGATCTCATTCAAGTACACTATGATATAAAAAACTTGTAAGATTTATCATCTATTTGGTGTAGCACCATTGAAACGCAAAAAATCTTATCTGTTAGTAACTTTTTTTATTCTCAAATGAATAAAGTTTTTATAAATATTTCGAAAAATCCATTTATCTTATGAATTTTACCAGCAAGAAATATTTTTCATCAATTCCATAAAAAAATGAGAAAAAAAAAAATGTACGCTATTCACTAACATGAAATGACGTATAAACGGTAAATTTATGAGAGTATACGCTGAGAATTTTATGGTAATAATTATCATCTCGTTGTGGTAAAATCAGTTTTTTTCTCACCGTACTTATTATTGTCGTAATTATTGTAAGGTTAATAATGTAATATGTTGATAATTAAAACACGCGATGGCAATAGTTATCATCCCGGGTGTTAAATTAGTATAATAATCATTATCACAAAAATAGTAGCTGTTATTATATCACATGACAAATATTACAATCACTCGATGATATTTTTCACAATATAGTGATGGTCGTAGTTGCGATCCCGCGATCGTAATCATTACAAATTATATGGCAAGTATTATGATCTCCGATGAGAATGATTGTCATCAAGTACAAAAACTCAAAAACATTCCACAACAACCAGGTTTTAATCAATAGTTTAGTGCATTGAGCAGCTAAAGTGTTCAATTCGTTATTTACTTTACAGTTTATTATTTAATGCAAGTATTTTATACGGAGAAAATATATATATATCCCATAAACAAAAAATATACCCCAACTGTCACGTTAGATGGAGGTGGCCATTTTTTTTATTTATTGTGCTTCACCCTATTGACTTTTGGAAAAAGTAATTATTAAAGAACATGAAAATATTTGAAATTTAAAATAAACAGCCTTAGAAAACATAATTTTGAAGATTAGAAATTATTTGAAAATTCAAACTTCATTCGCGCGTTAAATCATAGCATAGAAGGCGAACGAAACATTGAGAAATGGCAACTTCCTTATCAATTGACAGTTGGAGGTTAGAGTACGTAGTTTTATGAAAGTAGATAAATAATCGAATATGTTGATTTTGATTTCATTTAAAAATATAGGAATCACGCTAATGTGTACAGTTAACAATTTGGTGAGTGGCTTTTACATACGCAGTATAGTAAATACCGTTACCAAAAATTATAAATGTTACTATTTCTTATGTGAGTGATTACTATTGTTGGTGAAAGTGATTATTATTCGGGGTTATTAATAGTTATCATCAAATGATGGTTTATAATAGCATTTATTTAAAATATTCTAAAATTACTATACAGTATAGTAACTATCAAAAATCCTCGATGAGAGTCATTATCATAAAATTCTTAGCGTGGAGAAATAAAAAAAAAAATTGCACACTAACTAACATGAAATGACGTATAAACGGTAAATTTATGGGAGTGAGTATCGTGATCAGGCCATAATTGCAAAAGCAATCAATCAATGCTGGCTTTTGTCTGATCACAATCGATACCAATTATATCTTAATAGAAATCGTTAAAACGAGTTTAACAATATCACGCATTTCAGGATTCGGAAATCCTCTGTAAGGGGTAACAATAATAACCAGAACCAATTCTTGCTCACAGTTAGGGGTTACTCAGGTAATTGGTGGTTTATGAATCGTATCCTCCAGCAGACTTTGGTTTTCTTGCTCTTTTCAGTTACTAGACTGGTTTTACTCTCACTACTTACTTCCCATTGCTATTTCACACCCGGATTTTCATCATCTCTCTCACTCTCTCTTTCTCTTCCTTTTCTCACTCCTTCAATTCTCAACTTAATGTTCCGTCCCTCACTCCATTAAAAGCCATGCCACTCGGCTCGTTTCACTTCCCACATTGTGGTTACGGCCATATACTTGCACTTACCTTCTTCACTTTTATTCTTATTCTTTTGTTTGTTTATATTTGAAATGAAAAACTTCAAATTTCGTCCCGGGTAAAAAAATTTCTTGTCAAAATAATAATAAAATTTTTTTTCGGCCGAAAAAAGGCCCAGTTAGTGAACAGAAGGCTGAAAACTAGTCAAGCCGAAAAATGGCCGATAGCTGGGCCCATAAAAACTTGAAAATAGGCCGACTCAATTAATCAGCCAATTTTCGGCCTGATTGTTAAGAATAATACAATTTCGGCCAAATTTCGACCTCTTCCAATAAAATTCTATGGCTTCAGCGAGATTTTGGTCCAATTAAGGTCTTTTTAAATAAAATTCAACAGTTTTGACCAAATTTAGACTGTTAAGCCCTTTTTCAGTGAATTTTTGGCAAATTAATTTTACCCGAAAAGCTTTTCAAGAAATTGAATTTTTGTGTATAAATGAAAAAAAATATATATATGTACAGATACAATGCAAGCAATTTTATTTGAAAATAGTCGATAGTACAAAGTCATTAACATTTTTATTTTTAGTAAATGATTTTTTTATTCTGTTTAATTAACAAATTCGTTCGCACAGGGAAAAAAATCCTATGTAATTTTAATTTCGTCTATGTATTTTATGTTGATAAACGGAAATTACGGTAGAGTAAACATAAAATTTTATTCAAGGTAGGTAAGATTAAGTAGCTCTGGTCACGGAGCATAATTGAATATGCATTAATGGAAGTAAGTAATTCGGGAAAAGCTAAGCAATAATTTTGTTAACAGAAACGTAGGTAGCAGAAATATAGAGGAGAAAATAGATATTAGTTGTAATTTAGCTACTTTATGGCGCACGTGGGTAAAATTTTTTTGTTTTTTTAATAGTTTAATTTTTATGTATACTTCCGTGTAGTTTACGAATATAAAATATTGCGATTTATAGGCCGGATCTTTGGAAAAGTTGTTTTATAAATGTTTCCTTCTTTCTTGTTCTGGTCCTCATAAAACAAATCAGTAAAAAGTGTTTTTCAATCAGTGAATAATTAGGTACTACATAAATAGTACCCAGTACAACACTGATTGAATCTACCTGCTCTAAGATTTGAAATAGTGAAAATGGTGACTATTGACTATTTACGAGTGCAAAGTATGTCACTAATTAAAATAGTGGCATACATACTGTTCACTGGCAATAAGTGACTATTCACTGCCTAATGGTGATTGTCACGTGATTTTCACTGATTCGTTTTTAGAAAGTGTACTATAACTAAAGTCTATATTTTATTACACTAAAAATTTATACCGGTGGTGATCTGATTGTTTTCATTCACACATTAAAAAATTTAACACCGTGCGTCGTGTAACTTTCACACCGCCAGTGTTGAAAATTTTGACATCAAATCATTTACACCATACACCGTGGACTCAGAAATTTTTACAGTGAAAGAGAGAATGGGGCAAAATGGGACCCTTGAGAAAAAAAAATATATGTAATGTAAATGTTAGCCCACTTTGCCCCACTCTAGCTATATTTCTGATATTGACTGGATTACTGTTCTGCGCAGCAATATTTACTGTTTTTAGTTTTTCGTAGTATATAGTTTAGAAATTTTAAAGGGATGTTGAATTTTTACAGTATAGATGCTTTCAAATGTAAGGAGTAAATTTAAATTTTATTCGTGTATTATTAAAGTCAGCAATGTTGCTGATTACGAATTTATAAACTGTAAAGTGGTGGTTTAAATTCACACCAGGGTTAGAAGGTGTGAAAAATATGAAAGAAAAAATAATGACAGGCTTAAATATCATATTGTAAAAAAAAAAAAATCTAATAATTGGTTGATTCCTCTGATCGATCAGATGCTTCAGCGTTTTTAAGACCGCTCATTAAAAATCGCTTGTTTTCAAACCCTAAAGATCTAATATCAGCTGGTATATAATTTTTATGTACTGTAGTGCGAAAAAAAACATTCATAAAAAAAGTTGAAAAAAGTGAAAGAGCAAATGAATCAAAAATAAAAAAACAAGTTTTTAAAGTCAACCATTTATTAAAGAAAATTAACAGAAACAAAAGCAATAAAAATTGCGATAGTGATTCGTTTTATAAAATATGGAAATAAAATTAAAAGATGAATTACACTAGAGTAGTACGTTATAAATGTAGGTAAAACGAAGCCAATTCTGTGTATATTCCTCGCGCCTCTAAAACTGTATGGTGTTGTCTTGTAGTATTCCCCAGCAGACACAGCCCCTTTGCTACTAACCCCTATCAAGGGGTTGGGCGGAAGGGTGAACGAGTAGAGCGTGGGCGAGTAGAGAAGAGCAGCAGCGTGCTGCCCGCACCAGGCGCCCCTTCGCATATTTCACTGAGAATTTACGAGTCTCGATACGACAGGGAAATTGCAAGAATGGCGGAGTAATCTATCTTTTCTTGCCTCCACCAACTCTCTTCTTTTCTTCGAGTTTCTCTCTCGAGCTTCTATACTCTCCGTCTACTTTTTTTCCCTCTCTTTCTATTTCCTCATTTATTTTATTCTTCTCGGTCAGCTTTGACCATCAAACATCATACACACTTATATGGTCGCCATTTATATTATTTTGTTCAATGGTTATAAAAAAAAATTAACGTTCTTTGACAAATGAGGAGAGTTACAAAGTTCACCAAAGATAAATCCGACCATATGTATTGTTAAAAATAAAAATGAGCAGATAGATATATAATATGAATATACATGGAATAAAAATGTAACTTGAATTGACAAGTTTTTTTTTCTCAAAATTCAATTCTTGTTTAAAGTCATTCTGTTTCTTTAATTCGAAAAAATGTTTACTGGCATCAAAAACGGGAAATTGTTTGATTCAAGAATTTTTTTTTTAATTAAAAGTTACAATGATTTGAACGAAATTATTTCAGTCTTTGACCAATAGCGCGATATTTTTGTTCCAAATTTCATTCTCTTGATTTAAGACACTAGCAAGGTTGATTAAATATTTTGACGTCCCAATAGAATTTTTAGAAGACACTGACTTAGGCCAGGATCGAACTCGCGTCCTTTGAATTAGAAGTCTCGCGTGCTGCCCATTCGGCTGCCATACGTCCGAGATATTAAAATCTAAAACTTTAACCATTCAAAAAAACACAGAAAAAAAAAATTTTGACTGAAAGTAAATATTCTTGAATCAAGAATTTTTTTTCACCAAGACGAATTCTCTTGGCTCACGAAAATCTTGACTTGGTTCCCAAAAACGAGTATTCAATTGAACAAAATAATACTTGGGTCAAAAATTTTAATTTATCAATCGAAGAAATTTTTTCTTAAATCAAGAATATCAATTTAAAAAAAAAATATTCTTGAACCAAGAAAATTTTTTTTCATCCTAATATTCTTGGATCAAGTAAATTTTTCTTGATCCAATTTTTTTCCTGTGTATATATAAATTTAAATATGTATAGTTATTATAATAAATAAAATTTATTTAATAATAAATTGATTTATCAGATAACGGGAAAAGTTGCAAAGCTATTAATAAACTAAGAAAATTAATCATTCGGTCGAAGCATTAACATTACTTCACGCGATATTCATAACCCCAATTAAATAAATCCTTCCGGTCTTGGACAATTAA
The DNA here is from genome assembly GCF_026212275.2 of Microplitis demolitor. Classification (NCBI taxonomy): domain Eukaryota; kingdom Metazoa; phylum Arthropoda; class Insecta; order Hymenoptera; family Braconidae; genus Microplitis; species Microplitis demolitor. Next base: position 9,189,030 of record NC_068547.1, on the reverse strand, counting down.
CACGTATATTATTTATCTGGCTCGATCAATGAAACGCCTCATGGTCACTTAATATATTTAATTTTACAATCTCTCCTGAGCAATGAATGAACATGGTCTCTCAGTCAGTGATATGCCAGTCAGTAGTTATAGTAGTTGTTACCTCATTATATGTTCGTCTCGGTATCGGTTCAATCCGTACTTAGCAGAGCGTGGAAAGTTTAATAAGACATAGAATTAAATAATTTGAAAAAGAGAAAAATTATTAAGTGTCATCAAGATCTCTATAAAGAAATATGTATTTAAGCCTACGTTCAAAATATCTCAAGTACATTCCGATGTGATTACTAAATAAAGTATGTAGGAGGGGAGGGGAGTAGGAAGTACTAAATTTTCGTGGACTCAAATACGTTAATGTTTTTATTGATATTCAGTGGGTTATTACTTTTTGTGGCTCCCCTTTCAAAGTCTTCTTCCCATAATTTTCGTCTGGTCCATTTTGCCCCAGGTAACATGCGTAAGGCCAAAAATGAGCAAATATATCGAATTTATGGTAATTAGCAGAATAACAGAAAAACATTGTTTTCATTAAATTTTTGACTGAGGCCTTCTTGCCCCACCCACCCCTAGTATAATACCATAATAAGTAATTTATATTACTCCAGCCTATCCCGCGTGCAATGGTGGTTTGAATTAAAGAAAATTGTATGTGCATTATTCAAAAGAGGAAAAGCATGGATGGTATGAGTGCGCGCGCATCATGTTGCTATTACTGCTACTGGCTCTATGTTATATCTACAGCAGTGCCCTACCACGCGGCTGCCGCCACTCGGTTTAATTTAACACAGCAGCTGTAATCCCATCCATTACGCCCGCGGTAATATACGATCGCTCGAGATTCATACTCCGTTTTTTCACTAATTAACAGACGGGACAAATCGCTCCTGCGATCCCCCTCGGCTGGTGGAACGCGCACGTCACGTTGCTTACCCCTTTTTGCAACTCGTTTTCTCTCGCGGGAAAAATCATTTTATTTTTTCTGATATTCAAACATTTTAAATTATTATTACCTTTTTTTTTTAAGGTATGTCCTTTTGAATTTATATTAAAAAAATTTATCATGGCAATGAATCTTGCATTAATGATGTATGCCTGTTATCAAGTTACATGAACTGAAATAAAAATGAAAGTAAATTTAAGTGTTTAATATTCAGAATTATACAGTACATATAATTATGGGTGAATAATGAAAGGGAAAAAAAGATGAGTTTGTTTGGCGATCACAAGGTCTAAGGAAAAGGATAGACCATGGATATATGCAAATATCTACTTTGAGTTGTCACACAGTCGGTAGACACGGCCAGAGATTTAATTGGATTGAACGCCATCATCTGGCATTAAATCAAATAATTAATTTCACATGAGATATATAACCAGGAAGCTAAAGCTACTCAAGTTGATGAATTCTTTTTGTTAGCAAAGTGAGGCACGAGTTTATTATTTATTTGTTTTTTTTTTTTTCAAATGGTAATTATTACTCATAAATTATATTTAAATGGTTTGCAATTTTTAGTTCAGTAGATTAATTAATTTTATGGAGTTAATTATTTTTTTTTTTAATAAACAATTTTTAACTTAATGCTACTCATAGTGAAAAGAATGAGACATGAAATTTTAAGCTGAAAAAATTAGACTATGAGGTAAAATGGGCCACCAATGAATAACAAAAAATCTACAAGTGCAAACCTCAATAGCTCTTGATAATTATTCATATACTATTTTTTTTTTTAAATATTACTTTGATTTAATTATGTTAATCATTCTTTTACAATATTGATTATCATTCAAATTTTTACCTATCAATTGTATTTTTTAATTTTAGTTTCATTTTTTTAGATTTTTCTGTCAGTTTAATTTTTACTGTTTAAAATTTTTTTAAATATCCCGCTTTTTCTCTTAGATGTCGCTTTTTATTCTTTAATCCTACTGTCACACTAGTGCTGCTACCAGGAGTTGGTGGAGGGGAAAAAAGAAAAAATAATAATAATAAAAATAAAAAATGGCAGCTAAATTTTTCATTAATTACCGGTTTTAAGTTTTTTATTAATTACAATTAAACAAAGAGGATTTAGATAGTGATTTTCTATAGGGCTCTCGAGACAAATGATACAAAGCTACTAAAAAAAAAATTGGCCCAATTTATTATATTTTTCTAAAGTTATCGTGGTTCCAAACATCGATACGGACAATTGGCAGATCTGGTTTCTTAGATTAAAATAATACTTTTTAAATCAATGAAATAATGAATCGACTTAATACCGGGTCGAAATTGTTCCTTAATGAATTATCTTTGTACTAGTATATAATTTAACCCATTTTAGTGTAATCAAAAGAGTGTAAAGATGATTTAACATGAGTGAATTAGTTGAAAAAAATTAATCGATCGTAAGCCACAGGATACGTCACGCTTGAGGTCTGCAAAATAATTTTTCTTTTTATTTACCAATTTGTATTGAGTAATTTAATCTCAGTCGAACAAAAAGTGAGCAAATAATAGATCTTTTATTTTATTTAAAAAATATTTGTTTGAATAAAATTTCGTAGACTCAAAAGGAGTTCCATTGACTTAAATAATACTCTCAGTTCCTGAAATGCTATTCATTTATGACAACTAAATATTCATCCTCTTTCAGCCAAGCATAGGATTTTATAGTCACGAACATATATTATTTAAACTAAGTAAATATCATGATAGGAATTTATGCATTTTAGCCTGGAAATCCGTAAAATTGAAAAAATTAACTCGAAAGTTAATAAAAAATATATTTCATCTAGAGTATTATAGAAAAAATGGTGACAGGAGGACGAAAGGAGTTAGTAAAATTTGCATTTCATAAAACACATGTCTCCTGAAGAAGTGAAATAGAAAATTCACTTGCTCAGCAACAACTGTACCTCCTGTTCGTGATCGCCAGTTTTTTCAATTTTTTTTTCTTTGCCTCCATTTAATCTCATCGTTCTCGTCGGTCGTATCTTTATTTGTAGAAAGAAAATATATCAAAAAAGCTATATGATTTTAAGGAACAAATCAACTTGCCTGTTGGCTCATTTAAAGTTTTTAGTGGCTGGGTTCCAAATATTTACTTTGGGTCGCGATGCAAAGAGACTTTCTGGACAGATATATAACCTCTTTACATATATATGTATATATACAGAGTAGATAACTGAACCTAGTAAAAGAGCGAAAAAGAGTAATAGAAAACTACAGAGAGAAATCTCTCAGTTTGTGACATTGCAGTATCAAGCGAAGAAATACTTTAGTCCAAAAGAGACAACTAATACAGTTAACTTGTGCTACTGTGTGGGTAAACCGAAATGTATCTTTTTCTTTGTATGTGTGTATATATTATGCTCGAGTGGCATATTCTGATCTTCATCCTACCCCTCCTTGCATTCCTTCTCCATTGCTGCTGCTACTTGTCGTCTCATCCTCTATAGAGTTACTTTGGCTTTGCCAAACCCCTTTCCAAGTCCGCTTTCCAAGTTGCTGCCAAGACAAATCTAGAAGCCTTTCTATCATCCGCATTATTATTGTACTTATATATGACATTATCAAACAAATTGTCATGATACGTTAACTGCAATGCTTTTGTACTTAGATCTTAAGTTTACTTCACCAACTGTCCGATCCTTTTACTAAAATTTATAATTCTTAGTTTTCGATTTCATTTATTGTAAGAAAGGGTCTGTATGAAAAATTAATGATAGCGAAATATTTGATATTACATAGTTTTCAAAATTTGATCTGCACTATAAACTTAACATTAAAGAATGCTTTTAGGTCATTATAAATAGAAGATTATGAATACTAAAAAATTCCGACTCTACGGTGTGGTGCGACAATTCTCAATACCGTCGGTGTTCAATTTTCGGCTGTGTGAATTAAAACGATGACACCACCAAGGGTGTTAATGCTCTCGGGTTGAAAACTTTGATCTATTTTTAGTTCAACTAGACTGTATTTCAACCAATTGATCTGTTTTTGAACTAAATGATCTGTCTTTAAAATTTGAAGCTGTTTTTGATCTAAATACGATCAGAAACACACTAAAGAAATAGTAGACAGATAAAGTCAGACTTTGATTAGGATAAAAACAAAAGTAGGAAAAATATTGTGAGAAAAAAGTCTAATTTTGATTTACAAATCATCTAAAATTTCAATAAATAAATAGGTAATTTTTGTAAAATATAAAAGTATAATACTAAAATATGAGGCTCATTTGATAAGCTACATAAAACTATCAGGTGATTCAGCTATTACGTATTACTTGAAAGTTATTAAATGAGAAAGCGAAAAAAAAAATTTTTTTCTATTTTTTTGAAAATTTAAAAATTCATCAAAGTATTAGAAAAAAATTATTGAAAGAGTAAGCAACATAGCTCAAATTCAATCTAATCGAATGAACTTAAAGATTTAATCATCAAAAATAGATTATTTCTTTAGGATTAAAAAATATTTAAAGATAAATCAAGAAAAGTTGAATTTTTTGGAAAATTTTTATAAAATCTACTAAAAAAATAGAAATTCTAATTGAAAAAAAGGATAACGTGGTTACAATTTCACGGAGATTTAAAAAACTTACTTACAGTTGATATCAATAGCAATACATAATTTTAAAATTTAAATTAAAAAACTGAAATGAAAAATTTACTGAAATTTATTTAACGAATTTTGTTAAACTCCCATTTGATATTAACTGTAAGTAATTTTTCATTTTATTTTAATTAATTAATCAATTAAATTAGAACACGTTTATGGCTGTTTAAGGGCATTGCCTATTTTTGAAGAATGGAGGAGGGGGAGAGTATTATCTAAAAATGTCCTTCAAAACAATTAAATCCTTTTTTCTACGAATTATATTTAATATATTTCAATATATATGATGCGTTAGAAAATTATTATTCAGTTCGAAATAATACACGATGGAGGTGTCGTTATTGTAGAAATTTGAAAACTTTGTAAGCAAGTTTTCGACAAACAATGAAATAGTTAGTTGGTGTCTCGAAGAAAAAAATCTCGTACGAAAGTACAAATGTACACTAGAAAACATAGGGGACGAGGATGTTCGAAGCATGCTCCGAACGTCCTATGTTAATTTTTAAGTTTGTCAATTTATTAAAAATGAGACGTTTCATATTGTCTCTTTGAGTAATATTAATATAACATTCTAGTAGTGATAACTAAAACTTTCTGTAATTCTAAGATCATCAAAAATAAAAATAAAAAAAATGTAGGTACTCTTTCCTGTACGGTTCGATGATTTCATAATCGGAATCGCAGCCTGTCCGGTTAGTACCAGTTGTTTCCTGGACGATACACTTTGGCAGGAAGATATCTGCATCATTAAAAAAATTCCGGGTGAGAAGGTTCGGCTCATGATATCGTCGCCTTCTCTCCAGTAATAATTACCAAATTTCAGATCTGGATAGAACTACAAGACGGCGATCAATATCTCTTTGAAATTCCAACTTTAAAGAACCATATGACATTTATAAGAATTTCATAAATTTTAATAGTGAAGTTCACCAGTCGTATTTTACAAAGAATGATTTAATTATATTTATAGTACATATAACTTAAATTTTGTTGTACTTTATACTTTCTAGTTAAAATCACTAGTTCTATTAAAAATTGTCAACGAAAATAATTTAGCATTACGTCTAATATTATTTTTGATACTTTCAAATACATATTATCACAAAAGGTATTGTATTGAGTCATCCATACATGGTCAAAAAAACATCCCGGGTCGAAAAATTTGATCTGTTTTCAATCAACTAAAAATTTTAAGTTATTTTTATTCAATTTTATTTTTTATTTATATTTAATTAATATGTGAATTTTAATCTAGTTTTGCCCTTACTATTCCTTATTTAGACTATTTTCAGATTTATTTTCAATAATTTTTGGTCTGTTTTTATTCTTATTTAGATCAAAATCAGACTTTTTCTGTCAATTGTTTTTAGTCTGTTTTTGTTTTAATCTAGATCAAAATCAGACTTTTTCTGTCAATTATTTTTAGTCTGATTTTGATCTATATTCGATCAAAAACAGATTAAAATTTTTTTGTTATAATTATAATGATAAATAATATAAAGAAAAAAATTAATGAAAGTTTGATATTTTTTTACACATTGAAATAAAATAATATTTATTTAATAAATAAATTAGCCTCAATTAACATATAGATATTACTTTAAAAAAATTTAACTTTATCCTCCTTCTTTTCTTCTGATAGTGCACCCTAGTAACTGAGACTCTCTTTGAACATACATTCTGAGAATGATCAACTATTTTTCTCTGGCTTCTTCTACCTCCAACTTATTCAATTCCTTATCATCATCTGTTAGATATTTTTATAAATACAGAAATTTATTATTATAAGTTTATATTCAAAATGAAAGAAAATCTTAATTTAAAGAATAATTGGTGAAAAACCTTGCCATTAAAAAATGAATTATTCTAAGGAACTCAAAGATTGTGCGACACTGAGTAATCTTAATTAAAAAAAAAAAAATTACGTGACAAAATTTTTTTTCAATTCTTTGCTTCATTAAAAGCGTTACATAAAAGCAATAAATTTGAATTCAAAAAATAATTAAGAAAAAAAATTATCATTTCCATTTATGGACAAAATTAATTACTACATGATTTATTAAAAATAACAAGAATGAATAAAGTTCAATTAAACTTACTGCTCATGGAAAGTGATTCGGGATTATCTAGATATAGAGGATTATTTAAATTTTCTTGATATTTGAAACGTGCTGTTGCTATTTCGTATTACAATATCACAGAGGAATATTTCGATACGGTTTTAAATGTCAGAATATTTTTCGATTTCATTCAGTGAATTAAAGAAATTTTTGTTGAGATTTTAACGCCAATTTTACTACTTTCGTTAAATATTATTAATATTCTATCAAGACAACTAAAAAATATAGCTGTCAGATAATCATTAACTGCCGCCATTTTTAAACAAAAGACACTAAATAAATAGTAAACAAAAAAAAAATCCATTCTAGACCTTAGAATACTTTTTATAAATTTTTTCTAGACATAAATGAAATTATTATAAGTCCACGATTTAATCTAGTTTTGTCCTTGCACAATTTCAGAACAAAAATTTTTCTAAGTTCCAGAATTAATCTAGTTTTGTCCTTCTCTATCGCAATTGTTTTTTTAAAACAGCAGATCAATACAGCTTAAAATTTTTATAAAAGACCAAAAACAGATCAACTAGTTTAAATACAGACCAATTAGTCCAAATGCAGTGCACTTAGACTAAAATCAGTCCAAATATTTCGACCCGGGATAATAAGTTGATCTTTCAAAAAGGTACTTATTAGTCGGTCGTACAAGAGAAGAGAAATGGTGCCAGAATTTCTTCAAAATAGAATATAATACTTTTGAAATAAGTTTCTCACCAGGGACACTACAAGTTATAGGCGCTATCTAGTGGCGAGTACCGAACTACTCCCATTGCCGTTCTCTCTATGTATATTTTATCTCCCAAGAAATTTTTCTCTTGGTTTGATCAACTTTTTTTTCTTAGTTGGAGCATGCGAAAATTTTTTGCGTTAAAAGAATAATACTTATTACGAGAAATTTAATTTCTTTTTGTTAGTTTATCAAATATAATCCAGAAAATTTTCGATGAAGTAAATGATTTATTTGAGTTAGCGAATAATTTTCACAGTAAACGCAGCTAAAAAAATGTCATATCAAACAAAAATACTTTCGTGAATAGAATCATTAATTTATTAATTTCGAACCATAAAACACCTTCTAAATGTCGTATAAATATCAATGGCAAAGGTTATATATATATATATATATATATATATATATATATATATATTTATATGTTGATAATTAATTTACATTCGATTAATGAATACAATGTTACTCGTAATGAGTAGTTTTTTCAATTGAAAATACTTGACATTAAATTTATTGATCGGTTCAGTTATCAATTATATTTATTTTTAATCATTATTAGAGAAAGTTAGTTGATAATTTCTGATGTTGAAGTTGAATTAATTGATTTTAATATTAAAAACAGTTATTTGGTCATTTTTAATACATTTTTTACAGATCATATAATCGGACAATGTATAAGTTTTGAATCGATAACACCAAATAGTGTAAAAAATAACATTCAGATCATGTTAAAGTACACCGTTTAATGATTCACATCCCAATTATTACTTTTATAAAAAAAAAGCAACAAAACTGACTTTTAGTAAAAAAGAAAAAGTTGACATCTTTTTCCTTCCTAAAAAAAATGAAATTTTGAATAATTTAGAAGGGAAAAGACTTGAATCTAATCATCTTTACAACTTTATGTAATTTAAGTTGAAGCGACCAACAGGCTTGTAATTATTATTATACACTGCAGAACCCTACGTAGTCAATTATCAAAACATATATGCAAAGTTATGTAGGCGTATTTGCAATGCGTTTACGCCCCGGTGGATTCTACCCTCTTCGTGAATACTTGATGCTCTTTTCGTTAGCCGTTAGACTGCGGAAGAAGAGGGATTTTCTAGGAAAAGAGTTACACCAAATTGCGAATTTAAGTAAGTTCATTTAATTTAATTTTGGCGCAGTAAAAAAAAAGCGTCTGAATGAAATATATAACGTTGCTTTAAACATTAATTTTAAAGGATTTAGTGAGAATTTTAACGTCAAGTAACTCGAACCACCATCGTAGAAATCAAAGTCTATTTCTAGTTCTCTGCCAAGCGTTCGCGGCTTAAATTTGGAGGTGTAGAATTTACTTAACAAGCTGCGTCCACGTCATTCCAATAAGAGAAATAATTAACCAGCCAATTATAAGCTAATGATACTAAAGAGTAACTGCTGACTGTCTTCAAAAAATAAGTTTTTTTTTATGAATTTTTATCCATCTTTCAAATTATTAATTCGATGTGTTTATTTACTATTTTTCAGTTTAATTATTCTATATTAGTTTTTTTTTAAATTTCGCGCCTTTTTATTTTATATGTCACTTTTTTCAATCCTCTGGATACGCTAGTGCTGCTTCCAGTAGCTGATGGAGAGAAAAAAAGCATGGGTTTGTGCACTTCCCGACTGCGTACACTTACCTCACATGACTCTAATAGATCAATTACAAAGCAGCCTCTGCGCTTCGCGCTTGAAGTGTGCAATAATAAAATTACTAGTAAAAGTTCATATTTGCGGTGTTGTGACGTCAAATTTTTATTTATTTCGTGTAAAATCAAATATTAATAATCGATTTGAAATTAAAATCAAATAGTTAGATTATTCGAATTTTTTGAAAAATTCTAATTATTCATAAATTTCCAAGGTATTCATGAAATTCCGATTCGTTGGAAATCTGAATTATTGATAGCATGATAACTTATTCCAAAAAATTCTTTCATGACTTATCAAAAGTTGGATAAATACTTTTTGTTATAATTTCAAGCCTAACATTGGAATTCGTATTGAATAATATTTTTGAAAAAACCCAATGAAATTTTTTTACGTAATGAAATATTCAAAATGTGTATTAAATTTAAATAGTTTTTTAGTAAATATATCAACGAGTGGATCAGAGAAAAAAAATTAAGTCGCGATGAAAGAAGTATATGAATAAGATTATAGCTGAATGCATATACTGCTATAAAGCTGCAGACATTCCTCCACCCGATGAAACGGTAACAGTTTACGACTGTAAAAGCTATAATAAGGTAAGTGGCTACATGGTCTCCAGAGCCATCGATCAATGTTGTCTTCTGGACGATAAAACATTACGATGTTACTTCCATAATTGACGGGGATCCATCATTCGCATTTCGTCTTTATACTGCTCACAAGTTAAATATTACGGATGACACCCCCGCTAAACCACATACTTATTTGTATCTCGAAAGATCTCTGGCTACAGCCAAAGCTATAAAACGATAAATAATTACAGCTTTTTCATGAAAAATTCGATTATTTTGTTACTGCACATAAGCGGTTGTGCGACATAATAAAATATGTGGGGTATCAATGTCCATGGGAATCATTTTTGAAGCAATGTCAGGATGGTTGATTTCAGGGATGTAGGTTGTAGATTGTTTTCGACAGCAAGGGAGCCATCACATCTTTCTGTTTTATTACTTTCGAAAAAATCTGCTCTTAAAATCATTACAAGTATGGTTCTAAATTCTCTAGTGAGTGAACCTTTTTCAATTCCATTCAATTTTATCAGTTATTTTATTGTTTGTTAAATCGTATTTTTAAAAATATGGTTGTTTTGTGTCACAGCCGTCTTAAAGCAATACCGTTTCCATCCAATAATGAATTTTTTAAATTTAAACTTCTGGACTTTCGTAGAACGTGAAGAAATAAGACGTTTTTAAGCAATAGAATTTTTTGACATTTCGCATAATTTTCGAGATAACGAATTTTGTGTGGGTGCATGTATACAAAAAAAACTGCTTGCTTAATATCTTTCGAATGGCAAATTCGAATAAATTAAGCTACTGCAGAAGGAAAAATTTAACAAAATTAGATCTGATTAGTTTTGAGATGAATCGATGAAATGGCTTTTAAGATATTAATTTTTTTTTGTTAAATAACTCATAAGCTTTGCTAAGATAGAAGTAAATGGTGTCAACTACCCCACGGTTGAACTCCCATTTATAAAGACCTAAATTTATTAACTAAACTTGTAGGTTTTATGGTTTGCTACCATGCTTTTCTCTTAATGTAATCATGTGATTAATTTATAAAAATAAGTAAGATCTGTGTTTATTAAAAAAAAATAAAGTTTGTTCGAAAACATATCTTAAATAAATCTTAATACCTTTGAGTTAGTAGATAGCAGAAAGTTTTGAGACTAATCTCTAGAGATAGTCAGTACACTGAGAGAAATTTATGGTAACAATTACAATGTATTATGGGAATGGTTCCCATATCGTGTGGCAACAGGTTTTCTTCAAGTATCGATTATAAGAATGATACCTATACAAATTGTGGTAGCTATTCCTATTTACATGGATTTCCATTTTTATACGATATCGGCATAGTTTTTCTAAAACTATGGTAATAATTACTATGCCATTGTAGTAATTGTTCTTTTACTAATATGCTAAACTTTATCTAATATTATGGTATTCCTGTAAGTATGGTAATCATTACCATAATTCAGTTACCATACGATATTGGAACTTTTACCATAACCATAGGAATTTTTCTCAGAGTTATGGGAACTTTTCTCAAATATCACGGGTGTATATCTCATAATTCCAAGTAATTATTATCATAACTTTTTTATCTGAGTTCTATGATGGTAAATATATGAAACTAAGCAATAAGTAAAACATGATAGTCCTAAATCCATCCCCAACAAATGTAGAAGAGATATAAAATAGGAGAAATATAGGCAAGCTCTAAAATCCACGAGCTTACTTAATACCCCTATGATGTATGCGATGACCACGACTAATTCCAAATAAATAATTTGAAATACACAGATTATGTTAATAGCCCCCGATGCAAATCAGATAAAATGAATAGATATATAACATATATGCGACACACCGTGTTTAATAAATAAAACTGTATTTTTAGTTCTCCATTTTCGCCAATTCAATGTCACTTTTTCACATACTGACCGTTCTTTTAAAAAATACAATCAAACAAAATTATGTGTATTGCATTTAACGTAAATTTTGAAAAAGTAATGCAGTTTTTCCTCAATAGTATTCCGCAAGAAGTAGTTTCATTCATAGAGAAAACTTAGTTTTGAGAAAGATTATGACTGCAACGCGTTTTTCATAATAAAATCAAAAGACATTAAAGAAATTTGATAAGAATTTAATATCTTATAGAAACCGAAGTTACACGGAGAAAGAAATATTGTCAGAATGACCATCCAATTTATCTTCAAACGACGTTTATTCAGATTAACAATTCGGTTACCTTATTTAAGAATGCTAACATGTTAATTTTATAGTCTATAGTATCTATGAATCCCCATAGCTAAATTGACTAGTTATTTATAAAGTTATATCTGTAGGATAGCCATGTCAGAGATTCATACGCCGCATAAAATAAGGATACGATCGTCATTTTGACGTTCACTGTGAGGAAACTCTGTATAGCTAAATTGGCTATACGGCGCATCATTAAGTAAGACGAGCATAAAGCGTATAGCTGGAATAACGATACATTTGCTTATTCTGGCAATTTTTCATCTCCATGTACAAACCGTTTAAAGAGAATCAAAAATTATTTACCATCTTCTTTTCGAAAAATAATTCATTGTCTATTAAAATGTATTCGCGAAGGCGCAGTAAATGCGTATTGTTTGATAGTATTTATGTAAGGATTTCTATGTAACGAATCTATTGGTAAAGGCTCAGAAAAACTTTTCCTCCAAAATACTTTTGAATTGATCGATCACGGAACCATTATCTAAATTAGTTCACTGAATTGTCCATCAATTAGATGCATTTACTTCAATTTGCGAATGATTTTTTTCAGTACAGAATGTCATTAAATATTGCGATTATAAGACTACAGTTAAATTTCATATGAGCATCATTAATCAGTTTTCGGTGAAAGGAAAAATTTCATAAAAGACATGACTTTTATAATATTCAATAATAAAAGTTGATATAAATAGAATTTGAAGAAAAAAAATTTATGATAAAGGCATCTTATATATAAACCATATTAAATTATTCAGATGAAATTAGACATTGACAAAGTTAATTGTCTATAATATATCACAAAGAATGTAAAAAAAAACTTTTGTATGAATAATTTAAAAGCATGGCATGAAAAGAACTTTTTTATAGAAATTAATTACTTTGCACTGATTTAAATTATTCAACACATGATACTTGTAACGACATTGTCCTTAAAAAGAGTGATGATCAAAGCGAGTGATTATATAGATCAAGTTCGTCGAATAAAAAGCGTGATCTGATGATTTAAGTCCTTATGAAGGTGTCAATGAGAAAGAGTGCGCTGAGATTTAGCGAGTTTTTTCAATGGGATGCCGATGGCCGTGCCAAAGGATCCTTTGCTCGATTGAGTTTAAAAAAAACACGTTACCAGTGACGCAAACTCGCGCGTGTACAAGCTGGATACTAAGGTGATACTAATTGAAACGAGAAATTCCCGCCACATATCACTGAGAACGTCGGTCTGATCGTTGTCACGGCAGCCTCGTGCGATCACGCAAACACCTATATGTATACCGTTGGTCAACATAACCGTACATCGGGGGTTAGACTATACACAGCTTCGTTGTGTACCATGATACTCGCACCAGATAACGATAGACGATCGTTGCACGCACTAAGGAAGCGTTCAAGTTAGCGAAGTAAACAGAACATGAATCGTTAGAGTCAATAAAGTATAAGTGGAACCCTGGACTAGCAAGTAAATTTTATCAGAATATATGTTGGCATATTTGATATCGTGACAACGTAGAGATTAAGCATAAAATAATAACCTATTGGTACACAGAAAAACAACTACATTGCATTAAGTATAATTTACTTGACCTAAGAATATTAATATGAAAAAAAGAAAATTGTTGCTCAGAGCACCTCAAATTCTTGTTCCAACTGTATTACTGACTTAGAGAGAAAATGGTAAGAATTCAGTTGAAGAAAATCAGTCCCTTGGTTTTTAAATACTCACATTTGACTGTTCAGCCCATGGAGAATAGAGAAACCTCTATTTGTCATAGAATTTATAGTTAAGATTTCAGGTTTTTATATTTTAGATGTATGTTAGCCTAGTGGACTGCAGACAAAACTCCTAATTCAAAGGTCACGCGTTTGATCCCGGCCAAAATCAGTGCCTTTTTATACAGTTAGAAATTTCGCGTTGATTCAACACATTGCGTTTGTGCTGATCTTTAACACAAATTTTAAGTTAAATTATTGAATACATTAAATCTGTTTTATTTTGACAGAAACTTTGAGTAAATGTAACAGACTTTCGTGTTAAAATTAACGAATAAATATAAGCACATAACCTAACCAACTCAAGTATACTGATCTAACCTGACTACAACTTATGTCAATTTAGCAAACAATTAGTTCGATTTTCAGTGATTTTTCTAAAAACCGGAGTTATGAATATTCTCCCGTAAAATAAAAATAAAAAAACTACACGGAGAGAAAAATATCGCCAGAATGACTATCCAATGTATCCTCAAATGACGTATTGTTAGAATAACGATTCATATACCTAATTTAGGAATACTCTCATATTAATTTAATAATCTATAGTATCGTTAAAATAAAGATGCGTCTTTGGGTTAGGATAAGTATTCGTTTATTTAATTTAACAATACGATGAATAGCCTTCGTAACGATATGTAGTTTCGTTGATATAGGTATATGTATCGCCAGTGTGAAGATCCGTATAGTTAAATTGGCTATACGTTTCATCGTCCTCGGTTGTCGTATGCCTAAATACAGAGTTTGAGCAATAGTCATGTCAGAGATACATGAAATGCCTAAAATAAGGATGTGGATCGTCATTTTGACGATTTGCTCTTAGGATACTCTGTATAGCTGAATTGGCTATACGGCGTATCGCTAAGTAAGTTGACTATACAGCGTATATAGCCAGAATAGCGATACGTATACTTAATCTGGCGATATTTTTCTCTCCGTGTATTGAACCTGATCATAAAAATATGAAAGTTATCTATTATTATATTTAATTGTAAATTAATTATAATCCAAGTTTCCTTACAAATGATGCTGCTACAATGCTTTGTTTGGTTATAGTATTGAAGAAACACGCGGGAGTGTTTAGCTAAACAACACAAATTTTGTGTGAATTTTCGTATAACGAAAGAAATGTCACATTTCAGATTTTCTAATCATTTAACATAAAAAATCTGTCAAAATAAAATAACACAAATGGTTTGTATTAAATTAACGGATTTCGGTGTTGAAAATCAGTACAAAAAATTTAACCAAATAATTTTTTAAAACAAATACACAAAATTTCTAACTGTGTAGGGAATAAATTTTCTTAAATGAAGAATTTTTTCATTTTTGATGCAAGCAAACATTTTTTCGAATTGAAAAAACAGAATGACACAAAAGATGTATTCAATTTTGAAGAAGAAAAAATTCTTGATTCAAATTATATTTTTATTTCTTTGCATATTTTCCTGAGCTACATCAAATTTATTATGGTTAAATTCTTAAATGTATCATGATATTTTCTGTGGGTGTCAGCCCATGAAAATATGTTGAAGATGAACGTCTGCTAAAAGTCGTATAATCACGGACAACCAATATAATAAAATACATCAGCATTATCGCGCGCGTATGTACATAAAGATATATACGTATAAACAGCTCGCGTAACTACAGAGAATCGGTAAGGGATACAAATGCATCAGTTTCACGGCTCGTAAAACAAGACAACGCAATTCATGCCGTCCTCATGCATGAATCAACAACCTTTTCTATATTTACATAACAACACTCGACTGTAAGTCTTACCGCGAGAGGGAGGCTTTGACAGATTGGGAATATGGATGGACATTATCCACGAGGGACTCTTTCTTCAAGAGGGTGGAGATGAAACAGAAAAGAAATAACGACAGGGACGAAAGCAAAAGACTTATATAAATCATGGAGAATGAACAAAAGAAAGTATAAGAATTTATGTGACAATACGACATAACTTTATAGTTGAATCAATACGTTTTTAGAATATTTGTCATTTTAAATCCCCATTAATTTTTTTTACGTATCTGATATCTTTATACAAGTGAATCGATGAATATATGAATAGAGATTGTCATTTTTTATTAAAAATTTTATTTATTTTTGATATAATACGAGTTATCTTTATTAACAATTGTAAATTTATCCACTAATACACGAAAAAATTATTCTCGTTTAAAATGGTGTGGTGTCATAGTAAAGCTGGACCATTTTGGCCACCTGCAGAAATTGAAATAAATACATGCAAAAACTACGATGGCCATAGTAAAATTGACTACGATCACAAATTACTGAAATCATGAAAAGTTTTACTGTAGTCATAGTAATTTTGACATGATTTTATTTCAATTTCTGTCAGGTGGCCAAACATGACCCGGCTTTACTATGAAACCACAGGGTTTCGAACAAAAATAATTTCTCCGTGTAATGAAAACATTTTATGCAGAGACACAGAAAGAATAGAATAGTAATGATTACCATTCTACATGGCAATCGTAACCATTCTAAGTGATAAATATTACTATTTTATACGGTAATGATTACCATTCTATATGGTAATCATTACCATTCCAAACAGTTATCATTACTGTTCTACATAGTAACCAGTCCTTTTTTTCAAAAAATAGGAATCGATATTATGTAGAATAGGAATGATTACTATTCTTCTGGTAATATTTACCATGCTACACAGTAATCATGCTACTAGTAATTATTACTTAGTAGCATAGAAATCAAAACCATGCAAGAAAGGCACAGAGTCCCATGCAGCATAGGCGTCATAGCAGTTTAAATATTAAGCGTTGCTAAATTATATACAGCCAATAAAAGAGTTATGACATCACTACAATTGTAACAAATAACATTAAATTGCAATTTATAAAAAAATATAAACTTATTAAATAAAATAATAAATGTAATTGTTTTTCACGAAATAAATATGAGTGCCATTGAATGTGTTTAATAATTTTAAATAAAAAAGACCGATAATGTCGGCATTAAGAGGTTTTAGTAAAAATTTTATTTCATAATAATTTTTTAATGTATATATAACTTTATTTTTAGGTTCTCATTATTGATAATAATTAATTTTACTCATAACTCATAATTGATTGCATATATTTCCAATAAAAAATTTAATTATTGTAATATTTTATTAATGAAACTTTTGTCCATCGAAATTTGTCAATTTTTATACTTAAAAATTTTTTCAATCAGTTAAATAATTATTTATTATTAATTAAATAACTTAATTTTTTAATTATAAATCGTTATTTTGATAATAACCTTACTATCTTGGATTAGAAGCAGCTCCATTGAAAGTGCAATAATTCTAAAATAGCATGAGAATCATTCCCATGCTAGCATGGCCAGTGCTACCATTTGAAATTGGGAAAATTACTATGTCAAATAAATAATACGTTTCAAAATTATGCGTCTCCATGTTACATGGTAATAATTACCATGTTACATCAAAAAAAATACAATTGGCTTCTTTCCGTGTAATTAACCAGTCTTCAGTATCCATGCAATGCATTCTAACCAAGCAATCGTCATGACTGAAAATCACATAGAAACATCCTATTCAATTGAGGCCAAAGACAACTCTTACCAATAGCACTCTAACGTGGATAGTATACGTGGTTTTATATTATCCTCCTTGAAGGATACGTAAGACCAAGTAATTCTTATTACGGAATCGATGTGCATTTACTATCTATTTTTACTGGTACATTTATGACTCAATGAGAATTAATAACAAATGTATCTTGTATTCGTACCATTAATATTTTCTATAAAGGAAAGTTATGGATATGGTTTATATCTATGATTGATGTATGAGAACTTAATGAAATGATTGTACAAAAAGTACTAAGATAAAATCTTTATTTTGTGAGATTGTATTCTAAAACGTAGACAATCGTCTAAGGTGGGCGACAGTACTTATCGAATAAACCTGTGGACCGAGAACGGCTGTTGCAGAATACAGCATGTCTCCATATGTGCTGTATATAACCAGCCATAGGGAGAAGGAGAAGTAAGGCGTGACAAGACTGCAAAGTAAAAGGAACCAGCGTAGAGTCACCCGCGCAAACGGTAACATGCTGCCGAGCCGGTTGTATTGTGAGACCCTTTTGCAAAAGATGCAAAGGCTAACAGAAGGAGAGAGTGAATAAGTTTCCCGTGGGCCCCGTCAGAATCGCCAAGGCAGGTGAATATAACCTCACTGCACTAGTCCCACCGCCATAACACAAACTGTATAGAGAACTTTTGTTTGTATTGTCGTTTTGCAATTACACATACCGACTTCGGCTTTTTCACAAATACATACATATAAATGTGAAGGTTCTTATAGTTTCAGATAAAACCAGTGATCTAGCTGATCGGAAAAAAAATAATATGATGTTCTAATACAAGGAGAGAATTTCATAGTAAAAGTTATCATCTAGTGATAGTAAAATTTTCAAACTGAATTCGATAGTAGTGAATAACATTTAAATTATTAGATAAACAATTTGAATTGTAATATCTACCAACTGTATGGCAAAATCTACAATTATTGATGATAATCAGAAATTATAATTTTTATTGTATCAACTAATTATAACTATTGTCAACATCGTAATTCTTAATAACCTGACGGTAACAGTTACCATCAGCCCAAATAATAATTACTATCTAAGCTAATAAAGAATTTAAATATCGGCGTTACAGTCTGAAGCTTGTCTACATGTAATTTTCTCTTTGATTAACTGTGCATGTGATGGATTTCCCCTGATACTTGGATGATTGCTATTTTGATGATCATACCCAATCATTTAAAGTTATCAATAACAGCTCTATTATTTGGAAAGTTTTATTATATTCGGACTTAAACGATTGCATTGTTACTTATTTTAAATTTAATTATTTAAAGGGCAGTTGGACACAGCTAAAATCTGGATATAAATAAAGGATTTTAATCTATATGAATTTATTCTATTTCTTGATACAAAATTTTTCCAACCTTGAATGGTAACAGTTACCACCCTCGATGTCAACAATTATAATCTCTAATAGTTACAATTAGCATCTTCGATAGTAATCGTCACCATATCAATTTTGCTACCATTTAAAATAATTGAAATTGAAAATTTAGTGTCGTAGATAGTATAATTAAATTTTCTCCGTGACAGTTTCGAGAAAAAATTTTTTCTATTTGACATTTATTTGAATTTACTTGTTAGTTGATTAATATAGAGGTTAAAAATTTTTATAAACTTATTTATTTCAAAAGTAGATACTGTTTATTAATAAATATGAATCAAATGTATCTAGTAATTAGCCAAAGTATCTATTCGTGTCCGAATATCCCCTTCTTTGGCTACAGAGTAAGAAAGAAAACAAAATGATATTATTGGGTTAAAATTTTAGGTTAGATGAAACATGACACTATATCCAACAATTTATATTTAAATATATATATGGTCGAGTCAGGGCGCCAAACGTATATTTTATAACCACTGTGGTAAAAATGGAATAAAAAAGTATAAAACAAAAATTTACCCGCATTTGTATGCAAACTTCGCACGCACGCGTTACGCACTTTTAATCGGCTCTCAACTACGTGACTGCGCATGCTCGCGTGTCTGCCTGTAGAGTCGTGTGCATCCCGTGTTGTTAGCAGAATAAACGGGACACCAAAAAAAAAAAAAAACATTTTTTTTCATTGATTTCTCGATTAATTCACTTGATATTATTATTTAATTCACATCCAACCTCCACAGTTACATAAATTTTTTTTTATCTATCTAATATTACTTTTTGTGTAAGTCATGCAATAGATTTTAAGTACTTGATAATTATACGCAGAAAAAAAATTGAATCAAAAAGAACTTACTTGACCCAAAAATATCAGAACAAAGAAAAAATAGGTCTTCGTTGAATAACAATTTATCGCTCTGTTGAAAAAGATATTTTATTTGATACTTTTCCATGAATTAAAATATAGTTTTATGCGTCCAAAAAGGGAGTAGCGGACACAAATGGTACTTTCACCCTAATGATTTGAAAGAAATTATTCTATTATTTGACTGAACGCAATATTCTTGTCCCGAGATTAAAATTAAAAAAAAAAAAAAGAATTTTCTCGTTTTTGATGCAAACAAACCTTTTTCCAACCGGATTAAAAAAAACCAAAATTACCCCAAAATACGTATTTAATTTTGAAGAAAAAAAAATTCACTATTCAAGTTAAATTTTTTTTCTATACAATTGATGAATACACAATGCAATAATTCATTCCAATACAACCTGAATCAAAATTAGAGTTAATGTTCATAAATTTATATACATAAATATATGCATTATTATTAAATAAATTAGTAAAAAACTAATACTCGTGAAATAACAGTTTTTTTTTGTAATCACGAACTATTCAAAATACCCGGTTATATTATTGTATACATGTATGCATATATGTACAAAGTTTTGAGTACAACTCGCAGTATTCGAAGTATAGCGTCTCAGTGGAGACTTCCGTACACAAACGCTTCGGTCTTATCTAATTTATTGCCTCAAGTCATCTACCAAGAGTACAAGAAAGATAATGATAGAAAAAAAAAACGCGATTCATTCACCGTTCTAGCGACGAGATGAATCTTTGCAAAAATAACTTTAATAAAAATGTACTCACTGTACGTGTAAGGACGCTAACTTGTCATTGTCACGTTTATATAATGAATTTTTTTTGTACGAACGGATATTTTCTGAGTTATAAAAAAATTTCTTTAAATAAAAAGTGATTGTCTACGAAAATAATTCTTTTAGTGAAATGAATTTTTCGGCTTACGAAAAAATAAAATAAAATTCGCGATGATTGCAGTAAAATTCATGACCTCGTTTAACTTAAGCCTCTCATTTTCGATATGAAAAATGAAGTATTTGAGTGCAAAGAAGAAAGAGTATTTTTGGGTCTTAAATGGAGTGTGCAAAGAGGCAGTGTTAAGAAAATAATTAAAAAAATCTAAATAAAAATGGTAGAAAGTAAATAAAATAACAGAACGTTAGAAACAGAACTTCGGGGAAGCTGAGATGAGAAAAAGACTGAAAAGTCTACTTTCTGAGGATAGACGCATATAAGTTGCACATGCTTGCAAACCTTCCCGCCAGAGGCTGCAGAGATGAGAGACGAAGGGGAAAGATGGCGGCCGCCAAAGTCTAACCGGTTCGTTTATATTGCTCTCTATTCTTCTTTCTTTCTTTTCCGCTCTTTCTATCTCTTACATTGCATCTATATATACATATATGTACCTTCTAAAATCACATTTACACGATCTACAATATCTCAACCAGTCTCGATTTATAACTTATTGCTTTTAAAAAATTATTTTTTGCATAATCAAGTTTGCAAAAAACGTAAACAATCGCTTTTAATATAAACAAGACTCAATATTCAAAATTATGGTTACGTAATCGAATTCTTTTGTAAACTTGTGTATAAATTGTTTAAGGCATCAGAAAGTTAACTACAATATGTTTCGCAAAAAAAATAAATTCTGGGGAATTTCGATCGGAACGTTAGCTTAAGAATTAAAAAAAAATTTACTTTTCAAGTGATATTTCAATTAACACAATTAAGTAGACCTTAAATCATTCAGAATTGATTAACCGGTTTATTGATCAGAATAATTGTATAACTTTGCTTTTTTGTAGCATTGTATAAATTTTTATTTTATTTTGCAAAGAGAATGTTTACCCTGTAAAAAATAGGGAGTAAATTCGGAATTCAATCGGGAGTTTTAACAATTTAATAAATTTATATTTAATAAAGATAAATTTTTTTGAGAAATATCATTATTTTGATCAAAAATTGATTCAGGTATTAATAATTAACACATAATATATTATGTTTTTAATTTATAAAATGCTTTAGTAACTGACTAAATTATAATTTTATACAATATACGCTGAAAGGAAAATAACAACTACCAATTTGCAATAAAGAATTATTATCATATTGTATCTGATAATTCCGGGTCAAAAAATTCGGTCTGTTTTAAATAAAATAAGAATTTTAAGTCACGTTTGTTCAATTTTACTTTTTATTTGTATATATTAAATTAACATGTGAAATTTGATCGAGTTTTGTCTGTACTATTCTTTATTTAGACTATTTTCAGACTTGTTTTCAATAATTTTTAGTCGGGTCATCTCTATATCAAAGTCAGACTTTTCTGTCTGTTTCTGATGATCTTTAGATCAAAAACAGTTAAGAATTCTTGTAAAATTTTGAAGACAGAACAACTAGTTCAAAAACGCAGCAATTACTCCAAATATACATTGAAAAACCAAGTGTGTTACAAGTGTACCATTTTCACACACATCAAATGTGTTCCATGTTTAAGGCCAAAAGCAAAACGATAGTTTTTTGTAGTCACTGAGAACACGTCTCACAGTATGCTAAGTATCTATGGTTCACTTATGGAGTTTAATATTATTCGGCAAGTGTGTTAATTTCGACTACACACGTGGTTTTAGAGTGCAGTCTAAAGTAGCCGAAAATTAGATCAAGTTGTCGATTCGGGATTATTGTCCCGCTTACATGTTAACGATTCGTGTTATTTATCATTGCCAATAGTCATAGTTACCATCTAGAAAGTAACATTTCGTATATCTGAAAACTTTGAAAATTTGCCATCTAAGATGACAATGATGATCATCATGGATAAAAATGGTTACCATTTCCGACAGGAAAAGTGAACGTAAAAGAATGAGAGTTTTTCAAATGTAAAGACGGAAAAAGTTACATTGTTAAGATGGAAAGTGTCACTACTTTTTATACATTTCATGATTTTGAAGTACATATTTTAGTATTTTAAAGTCTTTGTGCAATATTGTCTATAAATAACACATAATTGAAGAAGTATGTGGAAGACATCATATATATGTATATATAGATGTATGTATATATATGCCGTCGGAATAAATATACAATGATAAGTTATAGAGTAGACATCAATAATTATTGTGAAAAAGTTATAATTTGTAAAAGTAGAAGATAAAAATTGCATTATGCTAATTATTGATGCATACTTACAAGGTACACTTTCGATAATGATTCCATTATTTTTGAAAGAAAAAGTAACTAACACCATCAATCAATCATTTGTACAAAACTTATTCGTTCACTTTTTGCTACAATCCCAATATGAAACCATGCAACTTCAAAATTACATAAAAAAGCTACGTCACACTATTTTTCACTTTCAACTTAAACATTTTTGAAGACAGCAAACACAAGGACTTGACACACTTAATAATAGTTATATTTATCGTTATTTCGAAAAGTAAACAAGGATTGTTTCATCGAAGTAACCCGTTACTTAAGATTGTGCCTAGTAGATAAAGCCGTGTCTATCAGCCATTATGCACTGCGGCGCGGCGCAGAAACGAATAGGTCAACACGAGACTTGAACACCGCTGACCACTTTGCTGTTTACCCCCCTCAATCATCAACATAAGCGCGCTTTTACACCTACACCTTGCCACTATCCATCCCCTCTTCATTCTTTTGTCAGTATCCATTCTCCAACTGTCTGTTGGTTCTCCTTCCATGTTACCGGACTTCTTGTTTCCCTCGTCGTTATTTACAGCCAAAAGTCACATAAATATATGCAATAAAATTGTATTTAAATATTTATAGATCAATATCATAACATTCAAGTGAATAATTCGGTATTTTATCAGAAAATTTGTTATACTTTAAATATGTTGACATTAATTTAAAAATTAAATTAGTCAGTGAGGTAAAAGACTCACCCGCTCACTTTTCATTAAAGTGAAATCAAAGCACTCAATATAAATCACTACTTGAAATGAAAAATGATTATTTTCTTACAGTTTTTTTTTTTGTATTTTCAAATATTAGAATCAAATTTTAATTTTTAAAATAATGTTGATAATTAATTATTATTAATTTTTTAAATAAGCTCGTCGAGTGGACTTATAGTCGCTCACTAAAAGATTTTGGAATCAGTCACTTAATTCAAATTTATAACAAATTATAAAATACTTTGATACGTCATATTCTAATATATTTAGATTCTATAAAAATTCTAAAAACGCATTATTCAGTTAAAGTGAGCGACTAATGGTATTGATTAGGTTTAGAGTCACTTTATAGTAAATAAAATAAAAATATGACATTTTGTACAAAAAAATTTGATTTTCTATTTTTGACATATTTTTAACCATTATTTCGTATTGAGCCTCTAAAATTGTATACTTGAATACATTGTTTTTGCCCTTCATTTCTAGTTAAGTCTTTCTTATTCTACACATGCGGTTTGATTAAAATCAGGCGTTCATTGAAAGCTCCAACAAAAAAGCAATTAATACTCGATAATTAGATAAGAAATGAAAATAATTAAAACTCACATTTAAACGCAAACTAAAAAAGTCACATTAGAGGAATTTTTTTCACTAAAAATTCTAAGAAATTACCAAAAAAAATGCTGGTTCTTATTTAAAACAAATTAATCAATATCCTGTTTCATTGGTTTTAAAAACAAAACTAACTTTCTTGCTTAATGTTACTAGCATTATAAAATAAATTACAGGGAATAAATAACTTTCAGTTAGTAATAAAAATAAAATAATTATAAATTAAATGCAATGACGAGATGGGATCGGTAACCGAGTAAACATAATAATTACAAAGTTTATTTCTTTGTAAATAATAAATATACTATCAAAGCTGTAGAAAACTCATAAGCAGAACGCAATCTAATTTTTTTTATTAATAAAGTCAGCAACGCAGCAAAATTTATGATACTTATAAAAACAAATGTTTTAATTTAGCATTTAGTGCGTATGATATCCGCTTATCGTGTAAAGATCTAGAGTAATTATTATATTATAACTACAGGTTGTAATTAGTTATAGTCGAGTTGAAATGGAACAAGTCCAAAAGTAGTTTTTAGTAGATGCACGCAAGATTCTAAAACATCTTTGGTATACATCTCTACAATAGCAGACACGTGTTTTTAATCTGACAAGATAAAAAAACTATCGAGCTTGACGTTCATTGAAGTTCAAGTTCTCTATTGTTCGTTAGCGACACGTGTCTACTATTAACACATAGACTCTTGGAATATTGACAATTTTAAGTTGAAGATTAGTATTTGTTTAAATGTTCATATATTCTTCACCCATTTTTGTATAGAAATTATTCGACCATACGACTCGTTTTGCATGATTTGTTATCACGTACATGACGGTGGATATATCAAGATTGCTTCTTTGAATGAAAATTTAATTTTGTGCTTGTAAAAATTTTTTTTAAAATATAGATATACCCATGTTTTGAACCAAATTATTTTTAATACCTGTTTGATCTAAAAATTTTTATTTGTCAGTATGTACAATGTGACAGAACATTAATTATGAATTAATCGATTTGTAAGTCAATCATTAAATTTAAGAAACACATTGTTAGAATCATGAATTAGAAAAATTGAATGTTCTGTCCCAAGTTCGCAAACAAACTTAAACCGATGTTGACGTACTCTACCTTAGACCATCTCTATACTAGTACGAGCGAAACCAAAACACTATCATTGTTTTAGCCCGATTCCAAATCGAGGCGTATTCGCTATGAGTGTGACTGCAGCGCCAGACAAAATATGAACTACGGGAGGCTGTCAGAGTATGTTTTTATACGTATGTCAATAGCAAGAAACATAAAAATAAATAAATATTATAAATAATAGTAAAAAAAAAAGTTGTAAAAAATATGTGACAGTTTTATAGTAATTGCAGTTTTGTTTTTTAGCTAAACGGACCATCAATGAGTAAGTATAATGATAAAAAATAAAAAAGATTGCAGTAAGCATTTAGGTTAAGTTGTTTGAAATTCATATCAAAGTCAAAATATGATACTAAGGAAAAAATCAAAATGAAAAATAAATAATTAAATAATAACAAAATAAATACTTTCACGTGTGCTTGCTTACAATTTCAGTAATCATAGCCTCCCGTAACTCCGAAAGTAACCACTGCAAACGCTTCAGTCAATTTGATTTCCCCTACCATGGCTTCACTCAGAGCGAATAGTAGTGTACATCTTTGCATCTGTTTACAATAACTGAAGTATGTCAATTCGAGCTTATTCAAAGTTTGCGATTTATTAGATATTCTTTAGACCGACCTTTTCTACATCTTACCGTCTAATCTATAGCAAAGTTTCTATCAAATTTTGGAATCAATAAAGTCCAATAATAATCATTTCATTTAACACTATAATTTAAGCTTTAAAAATATTCATAGCAGGTGGTACGAAATTCCACAAAACTAGGCTTTGCAGTACGATAATCAGGCAATTGATTCCAAATTCTTATTGCAGATATAATAAATGACTTATTATACTTAGCACTATGACATCCTGGTAAATCAAGGTAATCCTGACGTACTTTACCTCTACGCAGACGAGGTTTTAGAATACACGTCCTTCCTTATTAAGGGCTTTTGATTTAAATATAGCGCTTTGTAAACTATACAAGATAAGAAAAACTCTGGTCCAAAGTTAAGAGTGAGCCAGTGATGCTCTTTAATAACTGAAGTATGTCAATTTAAACTTATTTAAAGTTTGCTTTTATAAGTTTCGCCGTCCATTCTTCAGCGATAACCTGGGTCAAAATATCTAGCCTCAATCTCGACTTATCGAACCCAAGTAAGCCTTAATCCAGCCTCACTGAGTAAAAAAAGCATTTTGAGCCTCGAAAGATGTTCAAAAAGCTTCAATGAGCCTCAAATGATACTCAAAGATCCTCAATAAGCCTCGATGAGTCTTAAATGAATCTAGTCTCGAGTATGTAATTTAAATTCGATTAGTATTATTTGAGGGTCTTTGATCACCATTTGAGGCTCATTGAGGCTTTTTGAACATCTTTCGAGGTTCAAAATGCTTTTTTTTACTCAGTGAGACTGGATTAAGGCTTACTTGGGTTCGATGAAGCTAGATTGAGGCTAGATATTTTGACCCGGGAAGTAGTTATATTATTATGGAAAACTAATTATTGATCTAGTTAATTTGATAAAGCAACAATTTTTTTATCGTAATTACTAGACAATTAACCTGATTTGGACAAATCCGCAGTCAAACTAAATAAATTAAGTGAATTTAATTATGGATATTATCATTTTTTAATTTTCAGCAGCGCCAAAAAATTAAACAATTATCTCAAATATCATGCAATTGATATATTGCATATAAATTTTGATATAATGCTTTTCCTGTATATAATATAGTTATTGTTCGTAATATTAAATATTTTATACAACACATTATTCTAGTAGTCTGTCAGTTAACTCTGTATGTACCGCCTCCATAAGAAATCAGACATTAATAGGCTATAGAGGCAGTCGTGAAAGAGCAACGTGCACACCAAGGTGGACGCGAGATATCGAAAACCAGTTTCATCTCTTGAACGCTTAATTAAGGATCGTCGTCGAATGAAACGGGCATGCGTAAGTACAGTGGAGCCAAAAGAAAAAAAAATTATAGAGAAAGATCTGCGTAAAAGAGATATTGATACCTCACCGTCTTATACAAAAGCTTAACGTAACTTGTATACAATTGCACTTTTTAAAAACTGCATAGTCTACGCCAATGTCGTCATCGTACTCTTTTCTTCATGATGAGCATTCATTTCACGTTTGTTATCTTCTAGCAGCTTTTATCGCATTACCATACACTCAATTTATATAGGGAATGAAAAGAAAAAAAAATAATTTTCTGACATAAGAACTCGTTTATTATTTTATCAAGTGGTCGTGGGTCGTTACAATGAGTAATTTTTATATCGCTATTACGCAAGTTCAACAAATAATCGTAACTTTGTAAAAACAGTACGGTGATATATATATATATATATATTTATTTATTTATTTATTTATATACATATATATAGTAATGAGGGTAACATTATATATTTATATCAATAAATTATCATTCAGTATATAATCTCTCAGCAAATAAGTTGAATTTAATGAAAAAAAAAAGTCTGAACATTTTTTTTATCTTCGAACGATAGTTTTGATAGGATTAATTAATTCGTTATATGCGTGTTTATAAATTTTTATTCAACACTTAATAAAACTGAAATAGAGGAAAACAACGCGGAATAAATAAGTGGTTCTACTTCCTGGTCAATTCCCGTTAATCTAACGTGATTTTAACTTTAAGGTTTAAAACACAAATAATAATTTAAAATTGCCGATTGTTGATAAGATTGAAGAAGGTGGACCGGGGCACGACGGACCACCTAAGTGGCTAATTATTTTTTGTGGCAATTAAGCGACGGGTACAACTGTTTTGATCTACTCGAACAAATCCTTCATAATATTCTGATAATTAAAACAAGAAATATCGGGGCACGACGGATCCCTTCCGAAAAATTGAAAATAATTTTTTTTTTTTAAATGATTGTATCCTTAAACTTTATCTGTATTGAAATTATTATTGATAATTGATCGAAGTGTATGACAAAAAATCATTGTACATATTTTGGAGCCAATGCGCTTTTTTTAAATTGTCATTTTTAAAATTTTGTTTTTGGCATAAATCTAGACTATAGAAAAAAAAATTTTTTGCAAATTGTGAGGTGGTCCGTTATACCCAGGTCTTCTCTATATATGCATGCATGCGTTTATATATTAATTAACACCAATAATATTTTATTGCTAATGAGATTTAAATGTAGACACTAACTGATAACATAAATTGGCATGAACATTTCATTTAAATTAAAATAAGCCGTGGTCATATTTATTAAGAATAAGAACATTATTTCCATGCATTTAATTTATTGTGGTTTGATATTTTTAGATAGATAATAATCGACTATATCAATGTATGTATGATTCAATGATTAATATAATGAATCATTCATAAATCAACTGAACACATTCTATTATTTTTTAACCTTGTAATTTTTATTAAGATAAAAATAAGTTATTTTTTGCTACCTTTGGTATCCGTAAAAAAGAAAAAAAAATTCTTGTCTCTAAACTTTGTTTGCATGAAAATTATTTGATTTATTTCCTTTATATTTATAAGACCAGAGATGGGAGAATTATTTGCACCTTTTTTTTAGGTTAGGAATCTTTTTTTTTTTTTTTTTCAAAATTTATGGTCAACAATTTTAATATATCTTTATAATTTTTTTTAAATTATTAAATAAGTAAAAAAAACTTTTCAAGCATATATTTTTAAGGTATACATTTATAAATATATAATAGAGACGCAATGTCTTTTCAAGTTTAATATTTTATGTTTTGCATCAAGAATTTTTTTCTTCTCTTAAGAAAATTTTTTCTTTCGTTTCATTCTTCAGAATGCGGAAAACTTCCTGTGTCAAGAAATTTTTATTTTTAATTTGTAATAAAAAAATTTTCTTGAGGCAAGAAAATATTTACTGCGCCAAAAAATGTTTTTTTCTGTACACAGAAAAAAAGGATTTCTTGGCGCAAGAAATATTTTGCATTATTAAATGAAATCAATAATTCTTTAGCACAATAAATTTTTTCTCGCCCTAAGAAAATTTTTGGATTCAATTTTTAACAAAAAAAAATTTCTTGGTGGGGAAAACAAAAATTTTCTTAGAACTAAAAAAAATTTCTTGATGGAAGAAGTTTTTTTCCGCCCCAAAATGTATTTTTTTGGCTCCAAAAAATTTTTTCTCGCCTTAAAAAAATATTCATTTTCAATTGACAATGCAAAAAATTTTTTAGTGTAAGCAAAAATATTCTTGAGGCGAGTAAAAATATTTTGCATGAAGAAATTCTTTTTTTTTTTTTTTAAGTATGTAGTTACTATTATATCAAAATGAGTATTTTTTCTGTTAGCGGAACTGATATTTTGGTTGATAATATGCATAATCAAGCAATAAAACAAAAGTTAGAACTGAATAGTAACTTTAGTATCACAATCTTAGTGTAACATCAGAACAAGATACCCAGGATCTATATAGCTAAGCAGTAAAGTTAAAAAGGACCATTACTGTATGTTGTGGCGCTCCTTGATGACATCATTGGCCACCTATGTCCTGTTCAAACTGATCTGGTAAACTACGCACGTAATTTCAGTCAAAAGTAACATCAAAGAAAAAAGTAATAATGTGCATATTTTTGCAAGTTGAACTGATAAATCAAGAATAACCTGAAATGTGGAATGACGTAGCAATATATTCAAATGTACTTTTGAACAACACAAATTTACTCAATTAATATATATGCTATTCTTTGTACTTCTTTGTATAGTCATGCTCATACATGAACAGTAGCACAAACTCCGATATTTATATCCATCACTTCCATTAATCAATGGGCTACTGATATGTTGAGAAGTATTATGAAAAATTATCCAATATAATTTTTCACTTTAATTAACTGTATGTAGAAATCGAAAGTAATACACTTATAACTTTAAATGTGAGAAAATAAATCTTGCAGCGCATTTAATGACATCAATTACATGATAATATTAATGCTTTTTATAACACTATAAATGTTATATATGACGTTTACCTCATATCATAAACATAAATTCAATTATCACGATAATTAACGTGTACAAGAGGGAGGGGCAAGGAGGCCCTCTTAAAGGATAAATTGTATAGTTTATCATCGCAAAAAATTAAGCTTGAATCAAAAAAAATTTTTTTTTTCAACTTGAATTTCTGTTTTAGGTCATTGAATTTTTTTAATTCGAGAAAACTTTTGCTTGCATCAGAAATGAGAAAATTCTGCACTTAAACATTTCAACTTCAAAAGAAATGTTTTTGAATACAAGAACCATAAAAAATAAATTCCAGAGCAATCTTGCTATCGTGATATTTTGTTCATTTGTATTTAAATGTAAGAAAAGAAGGTGCGAAAAACGTTTTGAGAGCAAGGTCGAGCCTTAATCGCGTCACCTGTATTTTTCATCCGGTCGACCAAACTAAACATCAGGTAAATAAAACTTGTACGGAGCTCAGTCCCTGACCATGAAACCCGTCGTAAATTACGACAGTTGTAAAAAAAATACGTTTTTACAAAAACTGCACGACCCGCGGTGCGTTAGAACATAACGGTATACGAGTATCTTCTATGTTGCAGTCGTTAAGTCTTATAGCTGAAAGTGATCTAATCGTCGAGAGTAACGTTCTTTACATTTCTTCAAGTTTTTATTGAATAATTTTTATATGCTATTAAATATTTAGTTGTTTTTTTATTGATCTTAAACTCTTCAACAGTAAAAAAATCCATTGGTTAACAAGATACCATTTGTGACTACTGCTCCCTTTTAGAAGGTTTAATACTCAATTTTAATTAATGAACAAATACAGTTTAAAGTTTCCATTATAACAATGTTAAAGAAGTATTTTGGCACACGTTTCAAAAATTAATAACGTCATTACGTACTTTACCACTCGGGTCAAAATATCTTGCCTCAATCTAGCTTAATCGAACCCAAGTAAGCCTCAATAATTGCAATTATATTATTTCAAATTTTCAAGAGTCAAAAATTGGTCCTAAAGTGGCTAAAAATGGTACTTCTACCCCACTACTGATTCAATGATGGGACGCTTTGCTTAAGTTAATATTCCCGATTTGGAATACTTTTCACTACTCCATTATTTTCAGTGTTTTCTCTTCGTATTTTGCGTGTGGTACATAAATACTTATCCCTAAAATTATAATTTATATTTGTTAAAAATGAACAAAAATCACGGTATGCTCGAAAGCCATCAAAATTAATGACACTTAGGCATTTTGTTGTGCCCTGCTTTTTTCGACACATAAATTACAGTCAACTAATATACACTTTCATTTATTAAAAGTATCTTAATAGACGAAAATAATCCCAGAATTTCCGTTATATTGATGAAAACTAGCTTGTATATGAACCGATTATCTCGAAATTTAAATTTGATCGTTACAGCAGCACTAAACTGAGTTTCTTCAAAAACTGAGTCAATGAGTGCCTTTGGCTGTTATTGCCATTCTCTCCGTCGGATAGCATTCGTCATATGCACTTTATATTGTATTTATGATATATTTGTATTCATATTGATAAGTTGTTAAATATACATATTTATGTCTGATGGAAATTCGCTCTGATTTGATGAGACATTATCTTTATTATCGTTTAGACAAAACATAATATCGTCAATTACTGTAGATATGCATTTTTTAAATAAACGTGTCATAAAGTCAGTTTTAGGAATTACTTAAAGTATCAAGTTTCGTAATTGAATCGGGGTCACAATTTTTTGAAAATTTTTGTTTTCTAAAATATAGTGCTATTTTTGATTACTAACTTAAGTGTGAAATATCTGCACACTTAAGTACACAAGATTTATCGTATTTGAAAATATTTAAAGTAATTTCTAATCTTAATTTATTACAGCTCATAATAATAAGTGTCGATATTTGCTTACTTAAATTAGCAAATAAATAAATATTTCTTGTTTCTAATCACTGTACATTTTTTACGCAACTTCTATGTGTGAAACGTTTAGTGGGCTATACTGGCTAAGAATTTTTGGCAAAAATACTTATTGTTAGTTGTATCTACAATTTAAATACTACGATAAATCAACATGAAAAAAATATTTATTACGAAAAGAACTTTCTATATACAAAACTGATGCAATTTTAGATAAAATTATTTTGATACATTATGAGATTGAATTTAATTCTTAACTTTGGTAAGCAAAAATTTCTTTGTGGAAAGTAACCCAAGACTACTAATGGGATCCGATAACTTTTACCTTTGCCAAAAGTGAAAAATTACTATTCCATAGGTAAAAAGTGCTATCATAAATTAAAAATTACTAAGCGTTTGTATCTTTTACTTATGGAATAGTAATTTTTTACCCATGCCAAAAGTAAAAGCTATCGGATCCATTAATGGTTTAGCCTCAGTGGGAAAATTTGATCTAATTTCAGTCTAACTAGACTGTATTCGAACTAATTGGTCTATTTTTGATCTTACGACGATCAAAAATGGACTAAAAATAATAGACAGAAAAAGTCTGATTTTGATCTAGAGGAGACCAAAATCAGATTCAAAATTAGTGAGACCAAAACTCACAATAGTCTGGACAAAAGATATGGCACAGGCGAAACTCAATTGAAATAGAAATAAATAGTGAAATTGAATAGTAATAACTTAAAATTTTTTATTTGATTTGAAACCGATCAAATTTTTTGACTAGGGCGGGTTACGTTCCAAATAGACATTATAACTTAATTTTGAGATCTGTGTTTCCCTGCGTATTTAAATACTTAAAAAAAGAAAAATTCATATAAATCTTACCCTCGAATAATTCTCTAGTCATCAGATTTTGAGAGTGAAAAAAAAAAAATTTCTTTTCAAAGACCTGCATAAAAACTTTAAGTTACATTCTGCTTGTGTTAACCCCTCAAAACAAGTCAATTTCAGACCAATAGCGAATGTTACAAGCCACCGGGTTAAAAACAGGCGTTTCCGTCCTTAGGGACGTCCCTATTTATAAGTCTTTAAAAGTTACTTCCATGTATTCAAATGGAAGTAAAACGTTTAGATCTTATATATATGAATATAAATACATTTATATATTTATAGTGCAATATCGTATAAATTCGCGTCCTTATTTCTCATCTCATAATGTGTTATTAGAAATTTTCATTTTTTTTGTAAAATTTTTACAACTCATAAAAATATAGGGGTGGGAGGGAGGCAAAATGGGGTACGCCCAAAATTTTGTTAATTAAAGTTTGTTTTTAAAATATTCTAATTCACTTTTGTAAATAAAATTGAATATATTGTTTTGAATTTTTTTTTTACTGTTTTCGAAAATTTTGTTTTTGCAAAAAAAAATATGAAACCAATTTGATTTTTTTTTCATATCAATTTACAACAAAAGAACTCAGTGTCAAATTACTTCAGTTGTACTTCAATAATCAACTAGAAAATATTAAAAATTTTGAAATTTAATTAACTTTTAATAATTTTTGAATCTATTACTTTAAACAAAATATAATTTCTTTTCTAAAAATATCTTCTTTGAAATTAAACCTGACTTAAATCTTCTACTTTGAAGTTAATAATAAATAGTGATTAACCAATAAAAAATTAACAATTCAAAGTCGGCAGCCATACTTTTTCAAAAATCAAGTGTTAGTCGAAAAATGTTAATTTCTTAGTTTTATAATCAAAACTATTAAAAATTTTATTTCTCCTTCCCATCCAATAATTATTTGAAATGAAATTTTTCTTTATCTAAATTACTTAGCAAAAAATTTAATTTAATCAAATTTATGTAATTTCCAAAAATTTTTTTTTTCACCTTTTTTATGGGGTATCCATTTTGCCCGCAAATAATGGAAAATTCTTTTTTAACCCTGAAAATTTTGTCTATTTCCTTTGAAGATCCTTAAAAAAAAAAAAGATTTAACGTGTTTGATGAGTCCTTGAAAATTTAGTATTTTTCTAAATACCCCCACCCTATATATCTCAATTATTTATTTTGTTTTTACATATAAAATCAGATATTGTGTAATTAATATCGTAATGTGATCTTTACTTAACAAGAGCAAAAATTTCTATCTCAGCCATTAAGATGAGTTTTATGTGCTCGTAAAGAATAAAAATAAATATATAAATATGAGATCCGGGACATTAATTAGATTCATAAATAATTGAAAAAAAAAAAAAAAATAATAAAATAATAATAAACAAGTCGTTTAGTTTTGCTCTCATTGGAAATCATTTGGAAAATTATTAAAACAAGAAGATGTAAGGCATCTGTAGATACCTAAAGTGATCCGACGGCGAACATGCCATTATGGCGGTGGGAATAACGCATTTAAATACTCGTAAAACTAACTCACCACGCTCAGCGAACAAACGGGACTGGTGCCGCGTCATCGCCATCGTTTCATGTCTCGGTATTTCTCCTGTTCCCTCGTTCGTCAACCCCTGCATATAACGGAGATACTCAATTTTCAACAACAGGGTGCGATCCCTGTGTCGTAAACGATTTCCGAAATGACCGATTTTTCGTGGTAGACCTACTAAACGAATTGTCCAATTGAGTCACCCAACGAGTTGCTTTTATCACTTTTAAATTCATTTTATATTCAGTCAACGACCAAATAATTTGTTTGCTGTGATAGATTGTAACATATATATAGTTTTTTGGTTTTTTTCTACACAATTATTTTACAGATGTATTCTATTTTTTATTTTTTTATGTATATGTATCACATAAATTGTAAACTATAAATTATAACATCAATTTGTAATAGAAATACTTTCAGCAATAAAATAAATGTTATATATGACATTCCGATCGATATTTAATATAATTTTATAACTTGCTACAAATAAATTTTATTTACGCTAATTAAATATTTTCAAAGATTTATTATACTTTTATAAAGTTAAGGGAGAAATTGTTCTAATTTGAAGAGCTATGGTGCCATAGTAAAACTGAACCATGGTGGCTAACTGATGAAAATTGGAATAAACATGTGACAAAAATTACTATGGCCATAGTAATTTTTGCCATGTGTTTATTTCAATTTCCTTCAGGTGGCCACCAAAAAAATGAACTAAAAAAAGAACGAAAACATGAACTATAAAAGTTGAGAAACGACAAGTGATATAATGACAAAATGATCCGTTAATGCTATTATTTTGTTACTTATAATTAAAATATGAATAATTTTCTATGGCTTCACAGTGCAATTTTACAAAACTTCATAAATTTTTATAAAACTTTATAAAAACATTTTTTTCCGGGTATGCAAAAAAAAAATTAGCTTTTGAACTATAACATTGTAACTGAAACTATGAAAATTTATGACACGAATTATAAATTTGGTTGTTTGAACTCTCAAAATACTCTATATTGACAACCAGGTTCCAGATGATAATTTTAAACACTAATTTTTAAAGTTTATTTTTTTTCCATGCATGTTTAGCTTTACTATGCTGTTATAACTATTCGAATAAGAATGATTGCTCCGTGCATATAAAATAACAGACTCATTACCCGCTCTTTTTTCATTGGAATGAGATTAAACCACTCAATATAAATTGGTTAATGAAATGAAAAATCATTTTTTTTTTATAGTAATTTTCTGTAGTTTTGAATATTAGAATAAAATTTCAATTTTAAGAATAATTTTGATAATTAATTGTTATTAATTTTATGAATAAGCTTGTTGAGTGGACTTATATTATAGTCGCTCACTAAAAGTTGTGATGTGCCATTACTCGATCAACATATCGTCCTTTACTTGCTCAAAGACAATATCAATTGAACTATCATAAGTTTAGTAATTTGGAGAATAATTTATAAAATATATCACTTTATTTAATTTTCACAAATTTAAAATATACATTGAATGACATGTAATTATAATAATTATTAAAGAATTTAACGTAACCTAAATTTAATCTAACGAACGAACGTCAAAGTACTCTCTAAACATAAATAAGTGAAATAAAAATGAATAAGTGAATATTCACTAATTCTGAGAGCAAACCGAACCACTTATTTTAAAAAGTGGTTCGGTTTGCACTTAAAATTACTGAATTTTCATCAATTTCACTTATTCATGTTTACAGAGTAAAAAATGGCCCGCTTTTCACGATTTTGAAAACAGTCACTTAATTTAAATTTGTAGTAAATAATAAAATACTTCAATACGTCATATTCTAATATATTAAGATTCACAAAAAATTATTTATTAATTATTTTTTTACTTGAAATTTTTTTTATGAAAATTCTAAAAACGCATTATTCAGCTATAGTGAGCGAATAATGGTACAGATCCGATTTAAGGTCTCATACCTTAAATGATACATTTTTGAAGATCTCAAAATATCTGTTTACAAAATAAATAAATATTGACAATTTTAATGACAATAACTGAAAAATTTTGATCACGTGATTTACTATACCCAATTTATTTTTGTAAAATCTCGCTAGTATGATGAAAGTGGGATCAATGAAACGTTATCCAGAGCCATGAACTATAAATTTACGATAATTAGTGGTCCCTGGGTAGAGAGATTTAAACTTAGTCCCGGCTCGAGTAACGTAAATCCACGAGATCGTTTTGTGGCGTGACGAATCGTTGCCACTACATAATATCTATAAAATTTTCGTTAAAACTCAATTTTGTTTCCGTTGTTCTTTATTTATTCGAATTTAACAAGAGTTCATCAATAATAAAATAATATTTTTTTTTTTTTCAATTTGAATATGAGAAATAGAGGTTTTTTAAACGAGTTTTATATGTATATATACAAATTTATATAAATATGTAAGCTGCAATTCTCAATAGCATAGACACATACATAAAAACATGTGATTCAGAGATGGGTTGCATAAATTTTTCGCCACTGCAGTACGTTTATGCATGCGTTCCGCAACGACCACAGCACTGCGCCTCTAATTAATTATGATTAAAGACGTTACGCGCATAACGAAAATAGTGCACTTTTGATAAATAGCTACGAAAATTTTTTTTACTTTTTTATGAAAAACCCGCTTAAACAATCTGTATGTCGAGATTAACCTGAATATTTTTATTTATGTCTTATTAAATAATTAAAGGGAAAAGAGACAATGATAAACGATTTTTAATTCAAAAAATTTTTTTTAATGCTTGAAAACGCTTACTCAGGATTGGTAATAAAAAATAGGGTAAATTAATCAACCTGAATAATGCGGCCTTATTTTAATTTCGAGTCGAAATAACATTTTTTTTTTTTTAATGTTTATTATCTAAATTATTTTATTGAGAACTAAAAAAATTTGAATCTGAGGTGAAATTGGGCAGTCTTCTCCAGCTTTCAATAGAAAAAACATATGAAAAATATTTGAAAAATTTTTTATTACTGAAAATTTTAAATTTCCCGCACTATTAAGCTGCACGAACTTACCCCCTCTTTTCGACTGCAACTAGAGATTTTTTAAAAATTAATTTCTTTGTAACAAAAATGGTGTCTCATTTTACCCCATGTTTTTCCAAAATATAAATTTTTACACTCATACACAAGAAAAAAAGAAGACAACTTTTAGTGCAAGAAAAATTTTTCACAATGTAATGAAAATACAAATTTTCCAAGAAAATTTTCGTTTTCAATTTCTGACGTTGAAAATTTCTTAGGGCGAGTAAAAATTTTTTGCGTCAAGAAATTTTTTTTTGTGCCGTGAAAAAATGATTAAAAATCGCAAGTGATCCTTACGTTTTATTTTCATGATCTTTTAAAAAGTTAATTGTAAATCTCGAAAGTTACTGTATTGTAAAATTTTTGTTTAAAGTTTAAGGCTTCACTTAACTCAGAATAATAGATATGGACTACTAAAGAAGTCGCGAATAAAAAAAAAGCAGCGTTTAAAGGTAGTTGAGAGGAAGGATTGAATCATGAAGTTACTTTAGGATGAAAGGTATTGCAAGGGTGGATAAAATGAACCGGGGATGGGTTGCAAAGACATTGGGTGACGGTGTGACACCCCCAGGGTTCACGAGCAACTTCTCTAAAGTGTCGGACTAAACTGATATGAGAAATGGCCGTTCCGTGCTGGCCGTAGGCGCTAAACCCATCTCACTACTTATTCCGTGATACTTGGAAAATATCTTCTGCTGTATACTAGCATATATTTTATTACATTTAATAATTGTAAGTTTTATATCTTTTATTAATGTTACTTTTTAAATAGTAGATCAAAAAAAAAGTAAATACAAACAAAGAATTTCTCATGCAATAAATAACGAAGCTCAGAGTTATTTTCAATCTGCAGTTAACTTTGAATTTTTAATTATACCCTAAGAATGTTATCGAGAAATATATTAATATGTATGAGTACTGTAAATATTAACGCTCTCGATGATTTATTTTATGAGCCATAATTAAATTGTTATAAAAAGCAATACAATTTAAGGTATTCGTCTGTACTTTAGAGTAAAGTACGTGATGAATCTATCATAGGTAAGTAAAAATTATTTACAAATATATATATATAGCGAGAGGATGAAATAATGGCCACGAAAAAGGGGCATAGAAACGGTTATCATCGCTTGCAGTGCCGTCGACCGTCGCATCCTTATTTATGGCCTCCGTCAGACTATATAACACTTCCTGTGACTATTCTATCAGAGTTTTTAATAATTTTTTTCATTTCTTAGAAGATTTTTATCTCCCTACAATCATTATGAATGTGGTAAAAGACCATTTTTGGTCACTGCTCCATTTTTGGACGTTTAATGCTTTGTTTTAATTATTAAATTAAATTCCAATTGTAACAGTGCAATAAAAGCAACTCTTTACACCTTTTCAAAATTAATTTTCATTGCGTCTTTGGTGAAATAATTTATTTCAATATTTTAAGGGTCCAAAAGTGACAATAAAGTGCCCAAAAAAGATACCTATACCTTGGACTATCAATTTAATTTTAATACATTTCATATTTCATAGAAATTTATCTTTTGTATTTGTCTTCATGGTCAATTTTTTAAAAAATTTTGCCAGTTGATTATAACTCTAGATTCCAAAAATGACACTCGTTCAAAAGTTAATATATATATATATATATATATATATATATATAAGGGAGAAGGGGAAGGGGCAAAACGGGCTATTTCGATTTTTGAAAAAGTTTAACAAAAGCAATTCAAAATAATGCTCAATTATATTTAAAAAAGTGATTTTTGGATTTTTAAAAACAAACTTTTCTTATAAAATTTTGGGGGTACCTTATTTTGTCCCTCACCCTCTATATATATGGAATATAACGCATCTTATCATTCGGATATTAGCCACAATTTTCAACGAATCGCGATCAAACGTAGCAAACTTGTTTTTTGGACTATTACTTTGACCGTGTTCAAAAATGAGCCGATTCGCTCTGTAAGTTAAGAAGTGGTGGGTGTTTGTAATTTTTGAAACTTTTCAAATTTTTTTTTTGTCAATTTTTCTAGATGTAACTTAATTTTTGACTCTAGTTCTTCAAGTTAATACTTCAATGTCAATAATTTATCCAAACTTCATGTTATCAATTTTTAAAGTTGCTTACTATCATTAAAACTTTTAATGGCTGCCAAATCCGGGATGGAAAATTTGATCAAATTTTAGTCTAACGGCTGTATTTGGACTAATTGATCCGTCTTTAAAATTTGATAAAAATTTCAAACTGTTTTTGATCTAAAGACGATCAAAACTAGGCTAAAAAAATGATAGATAAAAAAAGATTGATTTTGATTTAGAAGTAACCAAAACCAGACTAAGAATTGTTGGCAACGAGTCTGAAAAGAGTCTAAATAAGGAATAGTATAGGTAAAACTCAATTAATCTTCACATGTTAATTAAAAACAAATAAAAAGTAAAATTGAATAAAGACAATGTAAAATTTTCATTTGATTTGATTTGAAACAGACCAAATTTTCGGATCCGGGCATGTCCGAAATTCATATATTATAGTGAGCTCATATATTTTTTTACTCATAAACAACTTTGTTAAACTGTAATGTAGTTTATTTCTTTATTTTCCCGGAGCACGTGCTTACTAGTGAGAATTCATTAGTTTTTATTTACTACGTCATTAAGAAACTGATTATCTACCTCAACACTTTTCTATCCGACGTCGGCGATCATAATAAACAAGAAACGCGAGGATAACAGCTGACTTTGGTCAAGTCGGAGCCTTACCACAATTTAGAACCGTCTTGCACGTACTTTCCGACGGAGTATAGTCATCGGCTTTTTGGCGGGAGTACATAAGTTGAATGAAAACGACAAACATCCAAGAGTATTGTAACCAAATATCGACTATTTACCACTAATATGCGTTTCTATAAAATTTGACTGTCTATCGCAATAAACAAAGCCTGAGTTTCGTAAGGATTAAGCGCAATATTGAAGATGATGTTTGCAGACTTACCCTTTTATGACGAAACCGATGGTTTAATGAAGATGGAAAAATGATTGCAAGAGTAGACATTTCCATTCCTTTCTCGTCATGACCCAGTGATGATTGACAGCCTCGTGTTGCTGCTTCTGCTGGTTGTTTAGGAGTTGGCTCCAATGTCCAATGATGAGTATTTTTGTGTTGTGTAAAAAATTTCCTGAATACTCCGCAATTACTTTGTAGTATCGAGTAAATTATAACATCCAATGGAGTCTCTCGCACGATTTAAGTAAAAACGTAAAGAGAATGACAGTAAACAGTGAAGTTAGAGTGAAAAAATGATTAGCAAGTTATAGAAAACACGAAAGGCAAGAGAGCAATAAACATAAATAATTATAAAGATAAAAACAATAGTTTCGGTCGAATAAATTCGACGTCACCCCGCTCCTCGTCGTCGTCGTTGTCGCCGTCTACGTTCGCGTTACGCTCTCTCGCGGGCCAAAGCAAACTTGTCGGATGGCAATACGTGAGTTAAATGTTCACCAGGAATGGTTTACGGCCGATAGTCCCCACCATAAGCCGCCACGCGGCGCTGCCTCCGCTATACGTCGTGCCGCTGCTCTGGGCTCCTCGTGCTTGTCGCGCACTCCCTTTTCCCCCATGACCCCTTGGCTGTGCCCCCCACACACGGCCCCCGCGACAGCAGCCAACTTCGGCCTCGGCTCTGTCCGGTCGAGAGTCTGACTGAGTGGGAAAGAGAAAGGGACAAAACTACAACAATTGGTATTGTATGAGAGAGAGAAAGAGATCGGTAGAATAATAAACTACTGGTTACCTGTGTAAGAGAATGATAGAGAAAGATGAGCAAGCAGGAACAAAGTATTTGTGGAAGAGTGAGTGAGAACCACTGAGAGCGAACACGTGGATCTAACGAAGATAGATCTGACTAAACACGCGCGGAGTCAAGCGCACACAGTGACAGTACACAATTTATATGCAAGGGCGTTGTTAATGGCGGGAATAGCACTTGGATATGGAAGAAGAAGGGAAAATGATACTTGACGAGGGAACCCCAATATTTCTATCTCGCTTTCTCATAACGCTAGTAGGTACGTTATCCGAACCCAGACTAGGTCATTTTTTTTTTTTTTTTATTTTTTTTTATTTTAGTATCGTGACATATGCGGGATAGGCGATATTATGTAATCGGACAGGTGATTCTGTGCGAAAAAATCAATTATACAATGTTATTTGTGATTTTTTTTTCTGTAAGGTAAAAAACCCTAAACTTGATCAGTGCCATTAGTCGTTCACTTTAACTGAATAATGCGTTTTTATGATTTTTTAAAAAAAAATTTCAAATAAAAAAATTATTGGTAAATAATTTTTTGTAAATCTCAATGTATTAGAATGTAACGTATTGAAGTAATTATTTACTGCAAATTTAAATTAAGTGACTGTTTTCAAAATTGCGCTCAGCCTTTTTTTACTTTAACATTCGTTCGTTAAATTAAATTTAGGTCACGTTAAATTTTTTAACAATTGTTATAATTATATGTCATTCCATATGTATTTTAAATTTGTGAAAATGAAATAAAGTGATATATTTTATAAATTATTAATTATTCTCCAAATTAATTAACTTATGATAGTTCAATTGATATAGTCTTTGAGCGAGTAAAGGGACATGTGTTGATCGAGTAATGGCACATCACAACTTTTAGTAAACGACTATGTAAGAGGTACACATAATGAAGTTATTGTAAACATTAATAAAAATCCATTATCAACAATGCTCTTAAAATTAAAATTTTGTTAATTTTTTGAAACTACACAGCAAAAAAAGATTTCTTGGCTCAAAAACATTTTTTTTTGCTTCAAGATGATTTTTCTTGACTATAAATTTTTCCTTGGTTCAAGAAAATTTTTTCTCACCTCAAGAAAATTTCGTTTCCAATTTTTACTGCGAAAAAATTTCTTAGGACAATCAAAAATTTTTTGCACCAAGAAATTCCTTTCATTTCAGTACACAAAAAATAACTATAAAAAAAAGTGACTTTTCTTTTCCTTTACTGGTATTATTAAGCGGTTAAATCTCACTCCAATGAAAAGTGCGCGATTAATGAGTCTTTTACCTTAATTTATAAATTTTAT
This sequence comes from Microplitis demolitor, assembly GCF_026212275.2. Taxonomy (NCBI): domain Eukaryota; kingdom Metazoa; phylum Arthropoda; class Insecta; order Hymenoptera; family Braconidae; genus Microplitis; species Microplitis demolitor. The sequence goes on along the minus strand of NC_068547.1, from coordinate 9,146,170 downwards.
TTGTGATTTTACAATATAAGTAAAAGGTATATTATGGTTATCGTTGTGTGCACGTGCATCAGAATTGAGCCATTATCCGACGCTTGGCGCTATAGGTATAATTACATAGCACGGAGATATACATCGAGTAATGGTGATTTGTAGCATTCACGTCGTGCACCTTCGTGGACACTATACGATCTGCGACCGGGAGATGCATTATATACCAAGTGGGGGTCTTGATGCAGTTTCTTGTTTTCCGTCTCTCTTGCTCGTGATCATTGAGTCAACGTGCATACTGGCATGCCAAGACTACTCGGTCCCGCGTACGTACGTACAGCAATAGAGATAGGAATCGTCGATGAATCGCAAAATGTTCTCGTTTCACGGTTATTAACAACAGTAGCGTCTATTACCAACAATTTTTTTTTTTTTATAATTATAATTTCTGATATAATTACAACATTTATGTATTTATCTTGTGCGATTTTTTGTTGACTGTTTACTATAATTTAAAAAGGTAAATAAAAAAAAAGTATACTTTTTATAAGATTTCTTTAGTATATGATTTATTGCTAGTTTATTTAATTACAAATATATGTACAGTTATATGAATAACTTAAATGCAGTATATTGTCTAGAAAAATAATATATAATTAAGAGATTCGTTATTCTTTAACATGATACAGAATAAAAAATATTCAAAAATACTAAATGTAATTGGATTTTTGATGGAATTCGTTTATGTTCAATTAATGGTAGACAAGCACTCTACGATTCACGGGGGTTGAGTTCTAAACTCGCTACTTTAAATTGGATTCACCGCGAAAGGTCACATCTCTACCACGAAATTGTGTTTTTTTAGCGGTGAAAAATTTTCATGTGGTGGCAAATTTTAAATCGTCCACTTCTTCATCATTTATGATCATTCTTTATGCTGCTTTCATACTTCATCGCGGCATGCTGACCAATACATCAAGTAAATTTAATGTTGAAAATACTTGTTTGATGGAGATCAGTGATAATGTTAACTGCAACTATATGTCTATGTTAAATTTTAATTTTTCCATGGATGAATATATTTTATTTTGTAATGAACTTAAAAATCCGTGAATATTTTCAGTTGTTGTATTTGATTAAATCGTTTAATAAATAGCGTGGCAGTCTCCTTGAAGAAATACCTTGTTTTTACGGATAAAGATACTTCCGGTATTATAGCGCGTGACGCAACGAGTGGTATCGACAAGTACGATATATGGAATCATAAATAATTTTTGCGACATGAAATCAATGAATCGTAGCTCTCTCGAGCTTCCTTTGACCTCCCAGTACCAATACAATCACATATCTGTTCAGTCCAGCATGCTATTAATGGTGAAAATTTTACTACACTGTGTATATGAGAGGAAGACAAACGAATGCAAATCGGAAATATGGCTTTGAATTCTCCAAAATACAACTCGCACTACGCCCACTCTTCGATTCATTGCGTTACTTTTTATTATTCATGATATTTATTCGATTAGGGTATTTTTCTCTAATTATAAATATCACATGATGAGAATTTTATAGTAAAAATTATCATCCAGTTATAGTAAAATTTTTAAACTGAATTCGGTAGTATTGTACACGGAAAGAAAATTATGGGAAGTATTCCGATGTATTATGGGAATGGTTCCTATATTGGTATAGAAACTATTCCAATAATTTTATGGGAACCATTCCTATAATATCATAAAATTTTTTTTTTCGCAAAATAGTGTAGAAATTTCCCTCGTGATATGGAAAGATTCAAATGAAGCTTTTTTGAAAGTTCGAGGTTTTTTCCAAATTTGAGATTTTATCGAAATTTAAATTTTTATTTCCAAAATTTGAGTTTTCTTGAACGTTCTGTGCTGACAAAAAATTTCTGTTAAAAATTTTAATGTTTTTTGCCAAATACGATTTTTTTTTTCATTCTTTGAATTTTTGTTTTTTATGTTTAATAATATTTCCGTGTATTGAAGAAGTGATTTCCACACTTTTCTTTAAATTAATATTTTCATAATTGTATGGGAACCATTCTTATACTATTATAAGAACCATTCCTGTAATGTTATGGGAATAGTTTCTATAATTTATAGGAACGATTCCCATAATATTATAGGAGATATTCCCATAAATTATAGGAACTGCTCCCATAATTTATGGTCGTCATTCCTATACTCGTATAGGATGAAATTTCACAAAATTATGGGAACCATGCCCATAATTTTCTTTCAGTGTATTTAGTAAATGATTGTATTGTTAGTTATTTTAATTACTTAAAGGGCAAAAAGTTCATAGCTAAAAAATGGATATAAATAAAGCATTTAAATTCATATAAATTTAGGCAATTTTTTGGTTCAGAATTTTTACAACCTTCAATGGTAACAGTTACTATCTTCGATTGTAACAGTTATAGCCCTTAATAATTTCAATTAACATCTTCAATAGTAATCTTTACCCCATTAATTGTTACTGTTGCATGCAATAAATTAATGCAATATTATCAGTTACTTAAAAATTTAAATAGTGACTTGAATAATTCAAACGCTTTATTAAAAAAGCACCACCTGTTAATTTGATAATAATTATAATAGTATACCTTCAATAGCTTTAGTAACAGTGTAGACTTGTATAATAATAACTTTTTGAAATTACGTTCTTGCTAGGACTTTGCGTCTATCAGATTGGCCTGGTCTACCAGTGCATTCACAGTTTGACGGAATGTTATTGCGGTCATAATCGTTGATGCGCGACAACAGGTGTGAACTTGAACTGTAGTCTGTATGTAGATGTATACATATATATGATAATGGGGTATAGAAAAGCAGCCCACGACGCGAAATGGCGTGCAGAGTATATACCTATATTTCTACCACAGTGGTAATAAAGATCCCCAGTGTCTATAATCTACTGCAGCAACAATAACTAAACACTCGATTATATACCAAGGTGCAAATTACATGTATTATCTGCTTCGTCTTATGTATTAATATAAATATATATATATAAAAACATTGTATTAATAAATTAATGACATTCATCACAAGAATGATTTTCAATTTATTGAAAATATAGGGGTAGAAAGGGGATAAATGGGCTTAAATTTATATCACATATAAGCCTTTTTTTGTTAAGGGACCAATTAGGCCCCTCTCTTCCCTACACTGAGTAATTATTATTAAAAATTACGACTTTGAAAAAATTACTATTATTAGTTATTATTAGAGCGATTGTATTTCCTTCAATTAAAAAAAAAATTAATTAGTATATTATTGTTACAATAGCAAGTTGTAAAACCTTTTTTATACAAAATATGAACATAGGACAAAAAATAATAAACAAAAGTACCAACTTTTGTTACAATTTTGACTCCTTTATAGTACTAAATACTCTAAATAAAGCATTTTTTACTTTGTGAGTGAACAATATTTAGGAAACAATATAATAACAATTTATCATACCTACGTTAACTCCCATTAGTTGAGTCATTTTAACTTTAAAATAATTATTTCCCGCTATGAATCATTTCATACTGCGTTAATTATATTTTACTTTTCAACAATGTAACTTCAATTCTTATTCGATTCAGTTTTTTTTTATGTTATATTGTTAATTGTGGAATAACCATATTAATTTTTGCATTTTTTCATCGTTCCAACTATAATTTCATTTTTAATTAATCAAATTAAATTTTTTTATGATTGCATTACTAAATCGCGAAGAAATGAGATGTATTCTACTTATGCTCCCTCGGTCCCAGCTGATTCATTCACGTAAAAAACATATTTGTACCCGTTCAAATATGCTCAACTGGAACAAAATTTGTATCATTTGAAAGATAATTCACTAATGAGTAAAACAGAAACAAATTAAGTCAATTTCTTAATAATGATTTAAGAAAAAAAAAAAACAAATTGTGAAACAAACCTGTAATATCCGTCAATATTTACGGATATTTGTGAACAAAATAACTTTAAAATATATAACCAATTAATCCATATTTCTTTTTTTACACTTGAATTCTTAAATAGAAAAACCTTTTGAAAATCATTATCGAAATCTTCTTAAGAGAGTGAAACAGGTGATTTTCAAATGAACCGTTTTCTTAGATAAAGACCCAAATTATTAAATAAAACGTTTCATTCGATGCGTAAAAGTATTATTTATCGAACGAAATGCTCCTTGTTCGGAAATTTCCATTTTTTTCCAATTTTTTGAAAGAACATGTAAGTTGTGTACATTTGGATTATCCAACTTTTTTTATGGATTGATATAAAAATAAATTTTATTGATGACTTTCTATTGTACATATATCTATTTTTCACTCAAACCGTTTTATCAGTTTTTACATTAAAATTTAAAATACAAGATTTTTATCAACTGAATGAATACAATGAAAAAATTACAATTCTCGATAGCAATCATTTCACATTCGGAGCATTCAGTTATTTCCACACCATATAACGTTTAATAAATACTATATTATAAACCTATACATCAATTTATAAAATTTTTCATTGCTGACTCTAAAACTGTTGATTAGTTTGAAAGTATTCATTTTCATTTTTCCTTTTACCAAATAAATCTCTTAACCACGCGAAAAAGATACCGTAAATATTATGACATTCCAAAGATTTTTCAATGATTATCTGTCTAAACGATTGTATTCTAAGGCGCACTGTAGCTAAGAGACTGTAACATCCTAAGTGAAAGTATATACCAAAGCAAAGAATCGTACAATACCTATCTGCAGGTAATACACAGTGTGAATCCTTTGTCTATTGTTTACTTATTCCATCAAACTTGTCACTGTCATAATATTTTGACTTTAAATAACTCATTTAGGAGCATCGTTTGTTTTGCTAATCAGCTTCAAAAAAGCGGCATCGAATTTATGACCACTGAAGATGTCTTACTCACACTTACTTTAATGTATAAATGGTTAGGGTATCAAGATACAGCGTTTTTTACTGATATCACCTCCCTCCCCCCTCCCCAGTTGAAAAATAATTTCGGTTTCAGAGCTTAAATGCAAGATTTTGAGGTTTGCTTCAATCTGTCATCACCAATTTATGTTAACCTCCCGTGTCGATACTTTTAGGATGAAGCCAAAATGAGGTGTTCCAAATGTGAACGTTTCGGGTAATGTACTTTCCCGGCTAGAAATTCAAATAATGCATACGGCAAGTCCAATTTGAATTTTTTTTTTTTCTCGTAAGGAGAACCTAAACACGGAATGTCCGAAAATGTCAAACTAGGTTGTTTTTAAGAAAATCAATGATATGGCCTAAGCAAGGTGAATCTTTGGTATCCCAGACTGATACCTGGTCGTGATGAACAACGGCTTGCTTAAGTTAGGTCTGCCAAATTAGGTTGCTATTAAGATATATCCAGCGGCATAATTTAACTGAGGTGTATTTTTGGAATTTCCTATTAATACTTGATGGCAATGACCAAAGGCTTGTCGAAGTTAAGGTATTCTAAATTAGGTCCTCATTAACAAATTCAATAGCGTGACCAAACGTAGGTATACCTTTGAAATTTCCAATTTAATCCTTGTGTTAATAATTGAAGTTAAAATTCATCGGAATTTTGCATTTAAGTACAATGACAGGTTGTTTTATATTGTCTAGAACGAAATGAGCAAAATCCTAAAAATGAATCAGCAAAATTTACTATAAAAAATAGTAAATATTCACTATTTCAGAGTTATCGTCGTACCACATTTTGGAATAAGTGGTATAAATATCACTCTGAGTTAGTGAATATTTAGTAATTTCCTCTAATTCAGTTTTAGAAAGCATTTGTATGCTATGGGAAGCAAGCTAATGTTACTTTCAAAAACAAACCTGACATTCTTTGTAAGTCATTCAATGCGGAATATTATAAACACGTCTAATCGAAAAACGCTTTCGCAGTTGGATGTACAGCAAGATTAAACTGCAAGTGCATAAAATTGCTATTATTAGACTCTATCTAAAATGCATATTATAGTTATATTGACGATGCTAAAATTATGTATTTTATTTGTAAGTCCTATTTTTATTGTATCTACAGTTACGCAAAGACTATTTATTATTGCATATTTTACAGTATTGCATAAAAGAATAAAACGAAAAAAGTTAAAACTAACTATTATATACGTAGCCAGTACAAAAGTACATATTTATGCATCTTTGATTTTGCCATATACGATTATCAGCGCTTAGACGATCTACCGCTCCTTATAAACAGCATATCTAAGTGGGCTAGTCTAAGTAGAAGAACCACTTGCACGCATATATACATACGCATATAACTTATATGGTTCCCTCTCAACTATTGCTACTGTATTCTTTCAGCATTTTTTTTGTTTAATTTTCTCTACCGACTTCTCTTTCATTTTCGCTCTTTGAACCAACATGCATGAATCTGAAACTATCACAAAAAGAAACTAACAAATACCGTTAAATATTTTTTTATGTTGGTAAAACATAAAGTGGGTAAGGTTTCATCATATTCGTATCGAAAAAATCGGCTTTGATTGAACATTGGGTCAACACAATTTTTTTGACGGTAAAACAATTTTTTGCTGAAAAAATGGAATGATCAATTACAACGTTATCGTACTCAATTTATATTATTTTAAATGCTTGCTACGGCAATTGAAATTTTTTTAAATTTAAGGTAAAAGACCTTAAACCTGAACAGTAGCATTAGTTGCTCGGTTTAACGGAATAATGCGTTTTTATAATTTTTATAAAAAAAAATTCAAGTAAAAAAATCTGTCTATCGGTTGACCCTGCGGGCCAGCCCTAAAACTTCCCGTTGTTTTCAAGCTCCTTGAGCTCGAAAACATTGTTGTGGATACATTTTCGAGCTATTCGATCTCGAAAATACTAGTGTATGCCATTGTTTTCGGAAAAAACCGTTTCTTAGCATTTCTTTCTCCCACGATATCTTACGAATGAATTAACTGAACAAGATGGTTGAGGCGGCAATTGACGCGTTTTATTGAATACTTGTGCTTATTAGATTTTGGAATTGATCGATAGGGCCATTTTTGAAAAACTTGAAAAAAAACTGAAAAAAAAAATTTTTTTTGTTTTTCTTCCATATCTTAGAGTCTATTTGATCGATCGATTCGAAATTTTCAAAAAAGTTGATGGCCAACAAACTCTTTTAATTGCCGACACCTGATGTCGACGCCTGATGAAAACTCGATTTTCGAAAATCGGAGTGAAAACAATAACTTCCCGAATTTTTGAAAATTAGTAATTTTCTTAGCGGGAAGTTAAAAATGATCATTGATAAATAATTATTTGTGAATCCAAATATATTAGAATATGATGTATTAAAATATTTTATAATTTAATGTAAATTTAAACTACACTGAGAAAAAAATTTCTATTTTCCAAACAATAATTTCTTGGTTCAAGAAATTCGTTCAAAATATTTATTTTATTATTATTAATTATCAATTTCTTGAGAAAAGAGCATCAAATTTATTTTTGTTAATATATGAATTTGATATTATATTATATTATTCGAAACAAAAGAATAGCTTTACTTGAATTAAATAAAAATTATTTCCTTCAATTCTACGAATTCTTGAGACAAAATTATATATTCTTGAAAATTATCAAGAATATATGTTCTTATATCAAGTAAATATTCTCAATAAAAGTATTTTTTTTTCTCAGTGTAAGATACAGTTTTCAAAATCGCGCAAAGTCGGTTATTTTTTACTTTAACGTTCGTTCGTTAAATTAAATTTAGGTTTTGTTAAATTGTTATAATAATATGTCATTCAATATATGTTTTCATTCTGTTACTTTGAAAACTACTTGGTAGAAAAATGTTTAAATACTAAATAAATAAAGAGCAATGTATATAATTCAGTTCATAGAAATAGAGTTTAACTGTATATAGAAGACAAAATTCGCTAGCACGGTGAATAATTACAGTGGTATGGAAAGGATTCCAAAGTATTTCTGGAGCTTATCTTCTTTCTTATCGTGGCAAAATAGTCCTGCCTGCTGCCGTGTGCCAGACTTCTCAGCTCGAATGGTGAGAGAGAAGAAGTTCGTATACCAGTACAATAGTAATACAAACGACAGCAGCGAGTGTAGCAGCACCCACTAGCCAGTACGTCACGTCGACGTAAAAAGACCATCCTCGAGACATTTAATTTCCGAAGTCCTTCCGCTAGCTTCATTCACGTGCTTCATCGTTTCCTTCTTTTTCTCCATCACGATCCTAATATTCTTCTCGTCTCTGGTCCCTCGTACCCTTGAAACGCATTTGTATTGTCATTGAACAGCATCCATCTATGTATATAGAGCACCATCGTCCTTCTTACAGTTAAATTTGTTAGCTGAGTAGATTGAAATTGCCTTTCTCGCTATAGATTTTGACCTCGATAAAAGAAATGTAGTCTTTGATTTCACAGGTGATGTATATTTTCAAATTCGTCTCGCTTAGAAAATGGTTCAAATGTCCTTCGGAATTCCGAAGTATTTGCGCTGTGTAGATACACTGAATTTTTCTGATATTTAAGTATTTTGTATTAATGGTTAACCTAATGTCCCATCGTCAACAAATAGGCGCTTTCATAGATAACTTTTATTTAAATTTACAAGTTCAGCTCTGAAAATCAACGAAGCTTTGCTTTCTTGATCCTTTTTATATTAGATCTCCTATTGTCATTCTTATTTTCGATTTTAAATCTGTTGAACTTTTTTTTATTAGACTACAATAAAACACCCCTATGTACAATAAATTTAAATTACAAAAACACTAAATCAACTGAGCCGTGTCACTCACAAACAACTCATGTTATTTATATAAAATTCCACATGGAAACGCGGAGCATCTTGTCAATTTGAAAATAAATAAAAAAAACTTATTTTTAAGTCGCTTTGTATGGTAATTAGTTATGGTTTTACATAACAAAGATAGTTCACCAATGAAAATTAAATGACTTAAAAATATGCTAGCAGAGTAATTCACTCAATTGTTCAGAGAGAATTACAAAGCAACAATGAAACACGGAGGTCACTACTAGTAACGACCCTTCCTTTATTCGTGCAAATGCCACGCGCGCCAGTTAATTAAATGACGATAAAAATGATTCCCGCCAGTATCTATTGTCACAGACTAAACGAGTCAAAGGAATTTTCGCGGTAGCGACTACCTCACACGATGTGTGATTTCCTCAGGAGGTCCACACTCTCCTATATATATGTATATTGCTATATGTATAGTAGTTCCCCTTCCTCTTCCCAGGAAAACCCGTATATAGTACCAACAAACCTAATACGCTTTTTTAGACGAAATATCCAGCTCTTGCATGGAAAGAAACAAATGGTATATTAATTATTTTTTCCAATGTAACATGGTAATTATTGCCATGTACAGCATGGTGACGTAGAATTTGGAAACGCATTATTCATTTGACATAGTAGTTTGCCCAATTGTACATGGTATAGCTAGCATGGAATGATTTTTACCCTGGGTCAAAAAATTTGGCCCGATTTTAGTCTAACTTCACTGTATTTGGATTGATTGGTGTGTACTTTAACTAGTTGATCTGTCTTGAAATTAGTAATAAGGTAATAAAATAATAGACAAAAAAAGTGTGATATTAGCCTGGATAAAGAAGAAAACTAGAAAAACATTTTGAGAAAAAAGTCAAATTCTTTGATCTGGAGGCGACCAAAATCAGACTAAAAGAGATTGAAAATTGTCTAAACGATGGGGAATAGTACGGGCAAAACTCGATTAGATTTCACTTTTTAAATACAAATAGAAAGTAAATTGAATAAAAATGACTTAAAATTCTTATTTGATATAGAATACAGATCAAATTGGTCAACATGGGATACTACATTGAAAATATTACAATTTCAATTGATATGTTTCCAATCCAAGGTAGTAATGTTATTATCAAAAGAACGATTTATAGTTGAAAAATGAGGTTATTTGAGTAACAATAAATAAATATTTAAATGATTGAAAAAATTTATGAGTATAAATATTGACAAATTTTGATGTAGAAAAGTTTTATTAAAATATTACAATAATTAAATTTTTTATTGAAAATATATTCAATTGATTATTAATTATGAGTTAAATTATTAAATATTAATAATAAGATCCTGAAAATAAAAATATGCATACATTACAAAATTTTTATAAAATAAAATTTTTATTAAAGCATTTTGATGCTGACCTTATCGGTCTTTTTTATTTAAAATTATTAAACACATTCAATGGCACTCATATTTATTTCGTGAAAAACAATTACATTTATTATTTTATTGAACAAGTTGATTTTTTTTATAAATTTGACGCCTATGCTGCATAGGACTCAGTGCCATTTTCGCATGATTTTGATTCCTATGCTACAAAGTAATAATCAGCAGCAACATGGTTCTATGTAGCTTAGAAAATATTACTAGAAGAATGACAATCATTCCCATTCTACACAGTATTGATTCTCATTTCTTGAAAAGTAGGACTGGTTACCCTGTAGAATGATAATCTTTACCATTCTTTTAAAGAAAAAAAAAATCTTGCCTTAATCAGAGTCGTTCAGCTCCAGTTTATCTGTAAGTTTTAAGGTATATATTAGAGTCGTTTTTATTTAGGTCAGTTTGAAATTTTTATTAGTTTTCACCCCGGACTCAGCTCTAAACACATAAAAAACACAAAATTCCCCAACAGCATTGGCTTTTAATCTTAATGAAAACCAGAGCCAGTAAATCTCGTTTGCTTTTTATTTGTATTTACGATTTCTTTGAACAAACTGATTGATACGAATAAGTTTTGCAGTAATTGAAAAAGTTTATCATACACTGTAAAAAATCACCGGGATAAGTCCAAGCGGTGTAGGTTTTAAAATCGGCGGTGTTAAATTTCAACACCGACAGCGGTATAAAAATAACACCGCCGCCGGTGTAAATATTTTGTACCGGTGTTAAAACAAATTATCCGGTTTTAAAATAACGCCACCACCGGTATAGATATTCTTTACGGGTGTTAAAATATTTTATTTTGTTAATATTTTTACTTACTCGATCACTATACTTGTTAATAAATGATATTTGATATTAATTTTCATAAAGAACTGACATTTCTTGTGTTATATAATCTTTAAAGTTCATTCTCCAAGCGGAGGCAGTTTACCCTGCTTTTACACCAGTTACCCCGTTTTAACACCGGTATTTTTTACACCGGTAAATTACTCGTCCTACACCGGTGTAATTTCATTTTTACACCGGGCGGAGTTAAAATGAGTCCATTTTTAACACCGCTCTTTTTACAGTGTAGTTTTTGATTGAGTTTAATTTTAAGGCCAATCAGTCAGCCATATTATGCGTTTAAAAACTTTCATTTCGATAAATTATCGATTCCTTATGAGAAAATATTCATATACTTGGGCTCAACCTTATTTGATATGGACATAATATTAAAAAACCCCTTCGAATGCCGCTATATTCATGGAAATCAATCAATTTGTCCAGAAGATATCGTCAATATGAGCGCAGCTTCAGAGTGTTCTGTCTTATACACTGGGATCGGCTTTATGATGGATGCTATTATATATATTTATTCACATTTGACATATGCGTGTGTGTATAGATTCAACATGTCAGGCATTTTCTTATGTTGGATTTTCAATTATTCTGCGAAAATCCTTAGCATATTGCTCACTTTTATCTCAACTCCATGCAATATTGTACGTGAAAATATGTAAGTCACCAAAGAGAGACGACAGTAGGGATCTTTACTCGAGTGTTTACTGGAAGCATGACTGATATTGCGAAACGTTAAGGGGAGTGCGTCTCCCAAGGGTGTCTCTCACGTTATCATATATATTAACAACAATAAAATTCATTATTTCTTTAGAATATTTCCTGACTTGAAATTAAAATGGAAATTCAAAGATACCATTCAAGGTGAGTAATAATTTCTGCATTCTGTTTGAGCAGTTAATAGTATTTTATAATATTCCGGGTAATAATATTTGGCCGAACTCAATCCGAAACCATACAATTTTTTTGAAAAAGTCCTAAATTTTACTAAAATCACGCTGCAGGCAAAAAATTTTATTGGAAAAGGCTGAAAATTTGCCAATAAATTGAATCGGTCTATTTCCGGCCATAGTGTTTTTTTTTTTGTGAATATAACTTAGAAAATTTTAAAGTTTTCGTCCTTGTGTCCATTACCTGGGTCTTTTATTGGCCACTTTTCGGCCGAGAAAAAATTTTATGATGCTTTTGGCTCGAAATATTTTTTACTTGGAAATTAAGTCCCCATTTTAATTGATCAGTCACGAAAATTAATAATTGCTTAATTTTATAAAAATATATATAGAATTTTTGTTTCGACATTTTGTATACCTGGTCAATGTACAGAAGCTAGTAAAAGTTTTATCCGTCCTCTATAAATCAACGAGGGGGTTAACGCTATGCGACTGTGGGGTTTAAATGCTCGGATCAGCAAGATCCCTAATGAATCTTCACAAAGGACCCTCCAAGCCGCTATTCCTCCTCGACTTTCAGAGGTCGCAAGTTGCGGATGCCCACTTCGCAAGATCTCTTAGTATCCAGTCTCTGGCGTAGTTCCTCCAAAACAACAACAGCAACAACACAGGAGCCCCAGTAGTAGTAACAAGAACAAGTAGAAGTAGAATGAGTTAAGCGGGCTGTCGTGGCTGCGATACAGGTCGCCTTGTGGCTGTAACAGCTAACACAATACTTACTCGAGAGTATTCACATCTACTAGCAAGTTATATGACTGCTGTAAGTATCATTGTTGTCATTGACCAGACCATTTTAGACATCATGGTCATGAGATGGTCACGTTTTGGTTGCCCACGGAATTTGATGCTCAAGAAATGGTCTCACATATTATGGGATAAACCACAATCCAAGTCGGAATATGCGTTCTCCGGTCTCTCATTTCAGCTCTTACTTTTAACTAACGAATGTAGGGGTGGTTGGGGCAAGAAGGCCGTTTCCAAAAATTTTATCAAAAAAAATTTTTTTTTTGTTTAAATTTTTTCGTTCTTCTAATTACCATACATTCAATATATTTGCACATTTTTAACCCTACGCATGATACCTAGGGCAAAATGAACAAGCCGAAAATTATGAAAAAAGAAGACTTTTTCATATTTTTATCATCAAATTATAAAAAATTTAATATTCTTATTTATTTTTTCGGCTAATTCTCTATGCTGGGGCAAATTTGGCCACTAAAAATATTTAAAAATAATAATTTTTTTTTTAACTGATAAATTTTTTAATTCGATTAATTTTTACAGTATTCACAAATATACTTATCGGAACAATATTCACATACACCTACACAGGAATCATGAGACCATTTCTTACAATTTGTACATTGGATCCATGATTTCTTACATTCCAAATAAAGTTCATTGCAATAAAGAGTTACGTTCGTCATTTTTAACTTTTGAACAATTTTTTTTCTTCAATTTTTCTTGTGTTTTAGACTTTACTTTATTTTTTCTAAATTCAGGTGTTTCTCCTTTATTTTGGCGGCAATTTTAAATTCAAATTCAATTGGATTGCAATAGTTGTCAAAAAATTATTACAACCAATTTTTTTTTGAGTAACATAAAAATAAATATAGTTGTTAGAAGAGAGAAATATATTCTTAATGTTGAAAATAATTTCACAAAACCAAACAAAATTTTTTTTTAATCATTTTTTAGAGAAGGGCCGTTATGTCCCAGAAATTTTTTCTTTTTTAAATTTCGGCAAAATGTCCATGAATTCGTTCGAGATAACTGATGTAAACTAATTTCATAGTTGAAAGTCACAAAAAAGTAATAACCGACTTAGGAGGGCCACTTTGCCCCACCCTATAATACTCGAATTCTATCTTTCAGATCAAACGAACTAGATTTGTCGATTTTTTGATAAATCGAATGATACTCAAGTAATATGTATTTTCAACAATGATTGTTTGTTGTTCTCATTAGATGCGAAACAATAAATTATGAAAAAATAAATACAGTGGCCCCTCTATAAATTACTAGGGTGTGGACTTAAAGAAGTTTCCTTCTCTTCCGAAAGGAACTAATCCGCTCGCAAGTTGGCATAAGCAGGGGAAGCAATTCAGGGAAAAGGGAATAATAAAGAGAAAAAATTTGTAGAGGGTACACCAGGAAGAATTTATTTTAAGCGATGATAATTTTTCATCAACTCATACTTCAACAATCGAGGGCGGGAAGTACGGATGTTGACTACGGATTATCCTAGTTTTTTCCTTGCAATAGGTGCAGAAGTCTGTGCGTGGATTCTAGTAGTTTGCCGCAACCACGGAGCGAAGGGAGGTAGGCTTTCATCCCTCCATTCCTTGGTCCGGGTAGAGAAATAATCCCATGGAAGCGGCTAGACACAGGTACGCGAGACAAGTTTTGAGTATACACGAATATAAGCGAGGGTTGGGTGTGGGCCACACCACGCTACAGAGTTAAACTGAGACCAGGTATGGCGTGGTAGCGATGGCGGCGTGTTGGTAGTGATAAATCATGGGTTACCACATTGTAGCCCAGTAAATCATCGGACGCGGGGAACGCGAGAGCTTCCCAGCGTGAAATGAAACGAATTCATCTCTGTCATCCCCCACTATACCTTTCTCCCATTCGCTTCTCTTTCTCTGGCCACCCTCTCCTGGAAACTACTTCTACACTCTTCTTACTCTATAATCCACCAGTACACTGCGCTCTTACTCACTATCCACTCATTCTCACACTATTTTCTATCCTTCGCACGCACCAAGGAGAATAGGTGGGCATTCGTTACATATGTGAATACCAGTACATTCCTACTTATGTGTATGAGTGTATGCGCAGAAACTTTTATATTGTGTACCTCCATCTAGGTAGATTTATATATATAAATATATATATAATCTTGGGTCCACCCACCCCCTCCGTACGAGAAATGTTTGCTGCTCACTGCGTGATCCCACTTCTTTCACACGCACGAAATTTCCTCCAATCCACCTTCACTGTTGTCCAACAACAACAACAACAACAATTGATACTAATGTATTCTAAAAATGGTCAAGTACAAAAATAGAAAAATGTACAATAAATCAAAAAGATATTGATAAATTGTACATACCCCTACTAACATGAAATAAAAGACAGTTTTTTTAATGCTCATAATAGTTTTTTGAATCCTTTGATAATTCATTAGTTTGGTCATTATACATGATCATGATCATAGTTTTGATGTTCCAGAATTACAACAAGGAAGATATCCATTGATATCGTATTTGATTTAAGACGATTTCACATCCTAATTTGTACTGTCAATATATGAAGAGGCGACTCGAAATTTAAAACAAAATTCCGTGAGCTTAACAATGCGTTTTGGGGTATTCATGATAATCTAATGCTTAGCCATACATTTTCAGTAAATCCGATACAGTAACATTATATTGTGAGCTTTATTTATACCCTGAAATGTCCTTCACTTCTAGTTTTTTTTCGACCCCATTTTTCACCATATTTGATATTTTTCATTGTTGGGTCAGCTGACCCCAAATATTTACCAAACATTCTTAAGAACAATTATTCGCAAGAGAGTTTTATAATAAAAATTACTGAAAAATTTAAAGCAATGGTGGGCCAACTCGATATTCTTCAGAATTAAACTTTTGTTTCTGTAATCTTTATTAGAATATAATGTAAAAGATTATTATCAGAAATTCTATTACTTTATTTTGATAATTATAGTGAAAAATAACTAAAAAAACTAGGTCCGATAGAAAACATCAGTTTAAATTCAAAAACTCACTCTTCTGATACTTTATACTGTACAAGATAGTAATTTTATCAAAAATCTTTCAAACCGAGTTTGTTCGGAAATATTCGGTTTTTTTCGTTCATAATAGTACTGATAGGTTATAATAAATCACGTAACGCATTCAGGCGCAAGTGAGCATCTCTATGTAAAATATCTTGTAAATTTTCGTTTGTATTATAGTTGCAGAAAAATGCTTGCATGCTTATGAAATTTTTGGTAAATTAAAAAGATGAACGTTTTTTATTATTGTTAACAGTGATTTATTTGAATAAATAAATATTAACTTATTTTACAAAATCAACATGCTTATATTTTGTTGTTAGAGAGTTATTGAATGTATATTTAGCTAATGAATGCACCTAACCTATTTTTTTCTGTTTTCTCTGAATTATATATAATTTTTTTTTTCAATTTACAGCTTTTAATTCAATTTTTGAATATCTTATACAATATTCTCATTTAGCATAATTAATTAAGATGCAGCTGCTAAAAATTTCTACAATAGAATTTAATCTTCTTTCTTGTAAAAATTATAATGCACACTGCGAATCCTGTTCGATTTATTTCAAAATCTTATTACTGCTTCCTTAATATTTAAAACACTGCTGAAGTTAAAAAAATACAGCTTCAATGACCACTTGGTGTAATAATTTTCTAGTTATGTGTAATCTTGATTCGGGAACCAAATTTTTCTCCAACTTTTTCAAAATTTATAATTTTTAATAGTAATCAATTTTTCTATTGACTTTTTATTTATAAAGCGAGTTTTTTTTTATCTATTAGATAATTGAAAATTATAGTTGCTACATTATTAATTACTATGCAGTCAATTTCCACCAGAAGTCATTTTTAACTAATAAAGATCACATGGAAGTGAATTTATCTACAATTAAATAGATCATAAGTGACAAATATATTCGGAACTAATTTGTCTCCATACTTTTCATGTTTACTCTGTGAAAACAAATTGCATTAATAAATTATTTGTAATAGTATTGGCATCAAAAGTAGAAAAATTCAGTTACTCGATGTTAAATTTGATCTGTTTAGAGGATGAATCAGGGTCAAAATTAGATGTAAAGCCGACTCTATTTCAGTTCATTTTTTCGTGAATTAAATTAAATTTATAAGTATTGTTTTATGTAATAAAGAAAGATGCGATCGGAGCTGGACGGGTTTTCTCGCATTGCGGTGGTCGGCTATTACGTGAATCCCACATAAATTGAACGACGCCACGATTCCGGCTTTTCGTAACAATAAATCGCTCAACTAAAATTAATGGCAACTCATTTCATAAATAGCATTCAGTTTAAAATTTCTCTTTACAAATATATATTAAATTATAGGTATGCATAGAAATGTTGATAACGTACTGAAAAATTTTCTCCCTTTTTTTAGATCGCTATCAATCATTCGCTATGATAAGAAAAAAGTATTACGGTCTTTTTTTTATTTTCATATTCCTCGCTGTGAAAAACGAAAACTGTCATGGTAGAATATTGCCTGAGGAAAAAAGTAAAAGAGGGGATGGTATTTCGTCCATTGGAACCCTTATTTTCTTTATCCTTCGACCAATTCTCAGGCTGCTCGCGCGAGATATTGTGTTGTAGCAATAATTCAATCTCCCGCTCCTTCTATCAGCCGGTAAGCACCCACTCACCCTCACAATTCCATCCTCTGAGTCTGACAGAATCGAACCCCCAAAAGCCCACCCATAGACTCGACTCCATTGCGTTTGCCACGCATTTGTCTCCCTAAGTTTTGTGTCACACCCTAAAGTCCCATCTGTAAACGTGCCTTTTTTCATTTCTCTCTACTTCTTCCCGTACCATCTTCTATTTTTTTACTTCCTTCAACCCCAACGTTTAAATTCACGCCTTTAACTGACATACGGACTTCAAGTCTCGTGTAAACTGATTCTATGCAAAAGTATGCGTTGATCATCTTCTTTTTTTATTGCTAAAATATATCAATATAAGTACCGTTTTTTCGACATATGTCTACAATCCAATCTATTTGATATCCACCGGGTAAAAATTTTTACATCCGGGCAATAGCTAAATCTAAATGAAAAATACCTTCAAATCAAAAATTGACAACCATAGGGGAAGAAGTGAAAAGTAATAATTACCATTCTACATGGTAACCAGGGCTAGTTTTCGAGAGATGAGAATCTATACTGTGTAGAATGAGAATGATTATCATTCTTGTGGTAATATTTACCTAATGTTACATAGTAACCATGCCACTGGTGGAAATTACTTTGTAGCACAGAAATCAAAGCTATGCTAGAACGGCACTGTTCTATGCAGCATAGGCGTCACAGCAGTTTAAATATTAAGCGTTGCTATCGTATATACTGCCAATAAAAAAGTTATGATATCACCATGATTGTAACAAATAACATTAAATTGCGATTTATAAAAAAAATCAACTTGGTCAATAAAATAATAAATGTTACTGTTTTTCACAAAATAAATATAAGTGCCATTGAATATATTTAATCATTTTAAATAAAAAAAGACAGATAATGTCAGCATTTAGTTAATGTATGTATAACTTTATTTGTAAGTTCTTATTATTAATAATTAATAATTTTACTCATAATTAACAATTGATTGAATATATTTTCAATAAAAAATTCAATTATTGTAATATTTTATTAATGAACCGTTTCCATATCAAAAGTTGTTAATTTTCATGGGGGGGGGAGCAAAATGGGCTCCTTAAATTTTGGGGACTCATTTCGCCCCAAAATCATTCGAGGCACTCAAAATTTTAAGAGCCTCCCCCCATTCCCTTATTAGGGGAGAGTGGGGCAAAATGGGGTGACATTTATATTACATATAAGCCCTCATTTCTTAAGAGGCCCCCCTTCCTCTACTTATAAATTTTCTCAATCAGTTAAATATTCATTTATTATTAAATAGCCTAATTTTTAAATTATAAATCGTTATTCTGATAATAACCTTATTGCCTTGGATTAGAAGCAGCTCCATTGAAATTGAAATAATTCGAGTGTAACATGGGAATCATTCCCATGTTAGCATGGTTAGCGCTACCATTCGCAATTGGGCAAACTACTATGTCAAATGAATAATACGTTTCAAAATTCTGCGTTCCCATGGTACGTGGTAATGAGTACTATGCTACATTGGAGAATTTCCTATTTGTTTCTTTCCGTGCATCCAATTTATTGCATAAGATTAGCAATTAATAATTTTTTATCCATAGCATTATATAAAATTCCATTCCGTTTATCAAAAAAATTCAGTAGATGTGCGGACCACAATTTTTATAATTGAAAAGAATAGTAAAGGAAGATGGAAGTATATCAAATACAATGTTGAGAACATTGAGAAAGAATAATTGGTTTACAAAGACCCTTGAATGATCTTCCGTTGGTTGAGAGCATATGAGGCAATTCAGGTCTTCAACAGCGAAACTAATAAAAAGCCTTCATACTTACCCTTCATCGTACAGCTATAATGTAAGAGGGAGCGAGTACTAGCGTGCCGCGTGCGCACGACAGATAGGAAATCTAATTTTCGGCTGGAGGGGTTGTCCAGGATCTCGGACAAACCATTCCTCATTTTATTATTTATATCCGGACGAAATTGGAGCCTCGGTATGCCCGGCACGCACTGGCCAAACTTTAGGGTCGGTATATGCTTTCGCTGCTTATATGATGCTTTTTTTGTTATATATACAAAAATATTTTCATGCTATATATATATTAAATATTCTATCACGCACTCAACTCAAATAACGCAACAGCTCTATGATATCAAATAAGGCCGTTATCACTCAGATCAAAAATCGCTATTGTTTTAAACTTTATTGTGTTTTTTACCTGATCATACATCGCTACGTGTTTTTTGTTTAGATAAACGATAAAAATATGACAGACATATTGCTCTATTTAATAAGTTTTTGAACCTCTTTTTTATCAGCTTCAACAAGACGATATTCAAGAAAAAAAAAAATAATCAAAATATTGCTGTAAATTTGATAGAAAGTCAGCAGTAGTTTTTACTATTAGTTTACTCAGGACGATTTGAAACTCGTGTAAAGCTGACCGAGTTGAAAAATAATTTCGGCTTTTGGCCTCAAAAGTGAATTTTGGACTCATTTATAGTCCTTATCAAATTTGTTACAAATTATATTAATCAGCCGAATTTTAAGATATTCTAGTTAGAAACTGAGGAAAAAAATTAATTAGTTTCTTAACAATTTGGTAGTATCATTTGCAGCACTTATTATTTTTCAGTGGTATTACATCTTTGCACTATATCAGGGTTTCGATAAATTTATTGTGATTTTTTGTTGGTTAAATTAGGCCTTAGTTGCATGTGCTATAAAAGGATTTCCTCTCACAACATTATTCAAGCTCTAGAAGGCTGCTGAAGTGTGAGCGGGCACTGAAAAAGATGAGGGTAACGAAGGGTTTAAGTAGTGGAAGAAACTAAATAAAGTGATGTTAGATAATGAATTGCAGGAAATCACTTAAATATGTCCAAGATAATTAACGGCTACTCGATTTCAAAACTCTGTAAGTGGCAAACTAAAATTTGTCAGAAAATCAATGAAACATATTTCAGTTTAGCTGCACTGAATGCACTTACTAGGTTAAATAAAATTAAAGTCTCTATGAAAAAAGTAATAAAATTTCGGTCGTAAAGCATACTCTGATGCTTCGCATCATGAATCGTGCAAAATATGTTTAAAAGGCGCGTTTTGAACCAAAAATGCCAAAAAATCGATTTTTGAAAATTTGTCACTAACTAGGTTTGAAAATTGGGCAGCGTCGTTTTTTAGAAAATTTCCAAAATACTAAAAAAAAATTTTTTTTTTAATTCTTTCGTTCACGGTTTCTCTTGAATAAATGAACCGATTTCAATGGTTGAGGTGGCATTCGACGCGGCTTACAAAGTTTTAGAGCTGATTAGATTTTGGAATCAATCCATCGAGCGAATTAAAAGTTATTAAAAAAAAAATATTTTTGAAAAAATTTTATTTTTGAAATATCTCCGAACGTACGCGACCGATTAAACTCAAATTTTCAGTGTTTATAGTAAATAACAAGCCGCGTCGAATGAAGATCAAAATCGGTTCATCCGCTCAAAAGTTACGGAATATTTACATACGTACGTACATACATACACTCGGACATCATCGTGAAATTAGTCAGAATAGCTTCCTAGAACTTCAAAACGTCGACATCTGTTGGAATTTCGATTTTCACAAATCGGGGTGAAACCAATAACTTCCCGAATTTTTGAAAATTTGCAACTTTCTTAGCGGGAAGTTAAAAAGGTAGCTTACCAATGGTACATAAACATTTTCACTATGTCAACAAGGAAAATTTTACTATGTTAAATAATTCCTATGTTACCATAGTAAATTTTCCCATACTGACCTAGTGGAAGTTTCTGCGCAACATCGGAATACTACCTGATTATTTTTCTCATAGTAAAGCCGGACCATATTGGCCACCTATCGGAAATTGAAATAAACACATGCAAAAATTACTATGGCGATAGTAAAATTGACAATAACTGTGTCAGAAATTACTGAAACCATAGTAAATTTTACTATGGGCATAGTAATTTTAGCATGTGTTTATTTCGATTCCCGTCGAGTGGCCAACATCGTCGGGCTTTGCTATGACCCCATAGCATTACAAACGAGAATAAATTCTCCGTGTACTTATTATACATGAATGTTAACTAATATATTGAAATTATAAAAATCCTATTCAAAATATTCCTAACACCGTATAGTATTTGTTCATATTCAGTCACTTTTATCATGCAAATTCGTTTATGCCATGAAAGATTAAGTAAAGGATTTCTTTAACCACCTCAAGCATGTTTGTTTTGTCGCATGTAATCCTACGATTACCACTTCTGTTTCGCGTAAGCTTAGCAGGGTCCACATAACTCGAAAAACACTATCTTAAATGTGTAAAGATTTCGCAAGAGAAAACAATACCCGTACATTGGATGTTAAACCCCATGGGTAAGATAAAAAATATCTGGAAATTCAATAGCAATTCCATAAACCGAATTTCTTTGTTACGTCTCTTCGTTTCCGACATTGTAAACTGTAAAGTGATGTACACAATGTCATTTTCGATTTTGTAGCATTTTCCTTTACAAAAAACAATTCTGTGAAATCTTTTATGGACTTGTGAGAACTACACTTTTTATAAGAGTTATCAAACCAATCTTTATATATTTAAATATCAAACACAGATGAAAAGAAATAGTAGTTTCTTCGATGAATATCTATATCTATATATAATCCTATTTCACGGCTCAATTCTGATACGAAATCGAGAGGTTTAAAAGCGCATTTACGCGCTGAGGTGAGCAGCAGCAGTGGAGAATGAAATAACTAGAAAAGTTCTTTTCCCTCGCGAGAATGTCCCTCCGCGACCTTCGCCCGCCTTTCATCCTATGGGTGGGCGCACCCCTTGTACACGACGTGAGCTAGTATCTTTCGCTTCTGTAGTGGGACGTGTTCACCCAAATGTGCTGTTAAAATTTTGGACACAATCTCACCATTTGTCTTGACTTGCCCGGAAATAAATCTCCGACGGCTCAGCTGGCTAAGAAAAACGCCACCCCTTCTTTTTTTTTTCTTTAGCTACATATTTCTTCTTCTACTCAGCTATTTTCTTTGTTACACTTTTTTTGTCCTCGATGTTGATCCCCCATCGTTCTCGATCTTTTCCTTCATCTTGCCACCCCTAACTCAACCAACCGTGTCCGCGGAGTACCTTCCAACTATCATCCATTATCTTCATCTAAAAATTTTTATTGATAAATCGTAGAATTTATGTTCCCATGCTAGCATGGTCAGCGCTACCATTCACGATTGGGCAAATTACTATGCCAAATAAATAATACGTTTCAAAATTATGCGTTACTATTCTACAGTCATGATTACTATGTTACATCAGAGAATATTCCATTTACTTTTCTTCGTGAGTGTTCATGTAAGTCGAAAAAGTCAAATTTAATTTACTTTTCACCCAAGATGAGTTGATTTGATCACATCATATTATTAGATCTTTATTGAAGACATTGTGAGCAGGCTTCATGATTATGACTGCGCATTAATTTACTTAATTTAATTTTCTGAAGTAAACATTAGAGGCGCGATTCAATAAATATTCGTTGATAGATGATTACATAAATAGAAGGACGGGATCTTAGAGGAAAGAAGTAAAGATAGAAATAATAATATGAATAAATAAATGTATGAATGAATGAATGAATAGATACAATGATGCGATATATCAAATTGACTGGGCGTATTATGTACCTATGAATCTGTTTGAAATATGTATTACGACACTTGCTTAGCCCAAATGGTGCATTTGCGTATATTTCAAATAGCTGAGAAAGACGTTCACAGTTGACACTAAGGCTCTGAGGTGTGTACATAAATTTTGCAGAGTAGCACTTTTAATGTGCCGGATAATTCATGATCATACTTTCATTTTCTAGTTATTTTTGTTTTATTTAATACCGTGTTATTCTTGAAATAAACAATGCATTGTAAAGATTTTTTTTTTTTAAATCAAATGTGGTAATTAATAGAAAAAAGTTCGACTACGAAGTAAAAAATTACAGGAATAGTATCCCTGATCGTTTTTGTATGTATTTATAAGTATACACGGAAAGAAATTTTCTTTAAAAATTACCGTTAAATTCACTGTAATCGTGGGACATAATGCAGTGTTTTTATTTATTACCATTTTTTAAATAAAAATTAGGAAAAAAATTCATGTATTTTGTGGTAAACTTCATAAAATTTACCGAAAACCGAATAAAATTTACAATAGACTACGGTAAAATTTGTTGAAAGAAAGTTAAAAATTATCTGAGTTACCGACAAATGATTAGGTCATGCCATTCGTCCCACGATTACAGTGAATTTAACGGTAATTTTTAAAGGAAATTTCTTTCCGTGTTGAAACTAAAAATCGCTACTTTTAATGGTTCCCTAGTTAACAAAAAATTGAAGCAAAAAGTTGTATTCGAGCTCCAATACATTTTGGAAAATATCTCAAAAAACTTATCAACTTTCCGCTATGAAAATCAACAATTTTCAAAAACCGAGGAGCTGTTTTTACCCTGATTTTTGAAATCGAGCTTTCGTCCGATATGTCGACATTTTTAAATCCTCGAATGCTATTCCGACTATTCTTATGGAGATGTCCAAGTGTATACACTGTAAAAAATTCGTGGAGTGAATGCGGAGTGAATTAATTTTTAATTATTTACTCCGCTCGGAGTGAAACTCACTCCGAAGGAGAGTTTTCGCGGAGTGAATAATTTTTTATTAATTTAATTCTTCCAGAGTGAATTTCACTCCGGAGAGGAGTTTTAAAAATATAATTTATAACATATAACTCGACTTAATATAATCGAAGTAAAAACTCGTGTATAAAATTACTGATAAGCTGATACGCACGCCCACATCCACACACATATTCGGACACACACACACACACACATTCGCACATTTGCACACACGCACACGTGCACACACACGCACATATTCATACACATGCACATATTCATACAGACGCACACGTGCACACACACGTACACGCACATATTTGCACATGCTCACACACTCTCACACGCACACATTCGCACACACGCACACATTTGCACACCGGAACACACACACTGTTTAACAGTTTAATATCAATTTATTTAAGTATTAAAACTCCGGACCGGAGCGAATTGGGAGTGAAATAAAATCCGCGTCACTCCGCCAAAAAAAAACTCTCCATTCACTCCGCATGCGGAGTGATTTTTTTTAAAACTCCGGAACTTCGAATGGGGGAGTGAATGCAGAGTGAATTCGGATTTAATTTTACTCTGAATCACTCTGGATTCACTCCAGATTTTTTACAGTGTATGCATGCGTGAGTGCGTATTATAGGATAAAATGAGTCCTATACTGCCGTGCTTAGGAAGAAGGCAGTAACTTCATCTTACTGCCTTTCTATCTTCCCCATGATAATTTAACATTGGGAAAATAGAAAGGCAGTAAGTGAAGTTACTGTCTTCTTCCTAAGCACGGCAGTATAGTATTTGACTAAATATAGTTGATGATCACCACCATACATTTTTGATTCTGAAGATTTTTATGACTTTTTGATTATATGATATTTACCAAAATGTTTATAGATTAATACCATGACCAATAATAAAGCCATCGAACCCAGTAAAAATATATGAAAGAGATATTTTATATGATTTAAAAGAACATAATTGCTTGATAGAGCAATATAAACAAATGAAGAAAAGAGAATGAATAAATGCTACACGAATGTTATCGTAAATCAAATCGATAGAGAATCGGTAAGAGTACAAGTTGCGAATCATCGATTTCTCACATGGCCAAGCGCAAAAGAGCAAAACAAAAGTATGAAAAATAACGCATACTGCTTGTACAATATCTCGCGATGCTCTATGGGGTGCCCACGCGGTGCTGCCGACGTCGCCGTCGCGGTATTTTCCCCCCGCTAACTCCACTGGTCCATAAGACGTATGTACGTCTTGGCCAAGCGCCTTGCACGACGATAATTCAGAATATGGGATCGTATACGATGCCGGGCGGTACTGAAGAGGGCACAGTAAAATATGTGTCTGGTATCTTATTCTTCACCCAATTCTGTGCACTGAGAGACTCATTCCTTCATCTTTCTTCTATTGCTTTGTACTACTCGCTTACACTCTACTCTCATCTGTATTATCGTTCTCTGCTTATATTTGTACAAGGGTTGCTGTCTTACATGATACATTAAATAATAATATCCCCTTTGCAGAATATGCTTCAATTCTCCAACAGCAGAAGCAGCAATAGCAGAACGGTACAGTCTATTCATATATTTTTACCCTTATCTATAATCTATTTTGACTACTTTTTACTTCCCATGAAATCATTTTTTTATGACATAAATTTTCTTGCAATAACATAAATTTGAAAATCTGAAAAACGGTTGACCCTTTGAGCCAACCCCAGAACTTCTCACTGCTTGCGAGCTCAGAAAGCTCGAAAACATTATTTCCAAATTTTTGAGCTCTTCCAAGTAAAAAAAGTGTTTATTTTGATGTTCGTAAAAAAAAATACATTCAGCTCAAAAAAAATTAATTTTTGTCTTACGATATCTTTGGAACAAATCAACCGATTTAGACGTTCTTGGTGACAATCAAAAGATCTCATCAAGACTTAAAACTGGACACATTTTAATGCCAATTGGAGAAGTAGGTTATGAGTAAAATGAAAAAATCTTTACAAAAAATTTTATTTTTCATCGAACTCGTAAACTACTCGACCGATCGACTCCAAAATCTATCCAGATCTAAGTTTTCATGAGCCCTTCCAATTGCCACCAAGAACATCCGAATCGGTCACTTTGTTCCATAGATATCGTACAACCAAAACAAGCTTACACACACCCATACATACGTCTATCCGAAAATAGTCAGAATAGCTTTCTAGGACCTCAAAAGGTCGACATCTGATGAAAACTCGAATTTCGAAAATAGGACCGAAATCAATAACTTCTCCTTTTTGAAAATTTTCAATTTTTATAGAGGGAAATTAAAAAACAATGAATCTTGTCCGTTTTTATTCGAGCTAATAAATCCTCAAAGTGTATTTGTCCATGTCAGGAATGATCATTAAACATTTGAATGCTCATACGCTATCATTTAAACCGCATAGAGAGCAACACAGAGCTCGGGACAATTTAAGCATGCATCCACGAAGCAATAGGTTTGCCCGGATTTGGAAGGTGAGCCCGCGGAATCTGGGGCTTCATCCCTGGGTTAACGGATTGGTTCACCGGTACATCCGAACCTCACGTAAGGTTTCAATGCATTATACCACTAGCGTGAAGCACTGCCAACAGAGTTAGTATGCACACTCGCAGCGTGAAATGGAGTCGTAGGATAGCAATTTCAAGCTAACAGTAATAAAGCACGTCTGCGCGCCGAAATCCTGATGAATGGCTGCGCTTAGGCTTGAAATGGAGAAGCGACGAACAGCCACTCTCACACTTACTCTCTCCCTCATTCTCTTCTATTATATGTGTACCCTCTCTCATTTATGCATCCCCTCTAGTCATCCAACACCGGGTCTACATTAGCTCGACATTCCCTCTCTTACCCTCTTTATCTTCCTCTCACTATTGGTTGCATATTTACTCAGCAATTTCATGTCTCTATTCCAGTTACCCGGATGCGATATAGAACTTCCCGGCGCTTTAACTGCCAGAATATATATATTCTATTTAATTTTTCAGCTGGAGCACGTCAATCTAATTAAGCATTAAATAATGCCTACATGAGAGTCATTAGCTCTATTATGTATTATCACATTATCTCTTACATCAATTTATTTCTTTTCATTGATCGAATGTTTTTATATAATTTCTTATCATATTTTCAACAACTTGCTTTAGGAATAGAGAGTAGCAATAGTGAATTGTTCATTTCAAAAGCCTCAATGCTTTTGATGATGTACTCGCCGCTGAGTGTAATATGTTATTTAAGTCCTCACTGTTCTAAAAGTAGCGTATGAAGAAGTAAACCACCTTTTTCGAATGATATTTCAACCCTTCAAGATCTACCGCACTGTTAATTTGTAACTTAGCATTGGCCCTGGTCGGAAAATTTGATTTAATTTTAGTCTTACTAGATTATATTTGACTAATTGGTCAGTTTTTGAACTAGTTGATCTGTCTTTAATCTTTATTAAAAATTATAAGCTGTTTATGATCTGTAGATGATCAAAAATGTGTAGGATTGGGAAACTCAAATCACTTTTTTAATTTCGACTCGGGACTTTACCTTGCTAAATAATTAATCGATTTAAATGGCTCTTGCGGTGATGGACCAGGATTCATCGAGACTAAATGGTTTATCCAAAATTACATCTGATGAAATTAATATTCCGACAAAACTAAAATCTAGTAAGTTGTATGAATATTGAAATTTCGAACGAAAACTATTTTTCATCTTTATAATTTTTTTTTTTTTTTTTTTTTTTTTTTTTGAGGAAAAACCAACTTACGATTTAATCTCAGTTTATCCAAACCAATACTTTATCCATGATAACTGATTGCCATGTTTTCTAGAAATGAGTTAATTGGACTAAAATAGATAAGAATTAAATTTTAGATAAAATGTACACTTTCAACTTCCTGAGTAAAAATTGAATATTTTCTAAAAAGGAGTTATTGGTTTCAGTCCGATTTTCGAAAATTTAGTTTTCATCTGATCTCGAAGTTTTTAGATCCCAGGAAGCTATTCTGTCTGTTTTCAGATGTACGTCCGTGTGTGTGTATGTATTGATGTGTGTGAACTAATTTTTGTGTTATGATATCTTCGGAGCTAATCAACCGATTCGAACGTTCTTGAGGGCAATCAACAGGGCTCATCAAAACTTAGGTCTGGATAGATTCTGAAGTTGATTGTTTAAGTACTTTACGAGTTATACGAAAAATAAAATTTTTTTTTTTTAGGTTTTTTTTCATATATTTCATAAACTATTTGCCCGATTTACCTCAACATGTATCCAGTTCTAAGTCTCGATGGGCCCTTTCGATTACTGCCAAGAACGTCCAAATCGGTTGATTCGTTCCGAAGGTATTATACGACAAAAATTAATGTTTTTTGAGCTAAATGTATGTTTTTTGGTTGAACAACAAAATAAACATTTCTTTTACCTCGAAGAGCTCAAAAATTTGCAAATAATGACATTTTCAAGCTTTCTGAGCTCAAAAACAGTGGGAAGTTTTCGGACTGGCCCACAGGGTCAACTGTTTTTTAGAATTTTTCTATTCGATTGCAAATTTTCGATTTTACGGTAATGTTTAAAATAAAAAATTTCCTGCCTCTGATCGATTGAATCTTTGTTCATACTAGATATATGCCAGTCTATTGAACACAATATTTATAACCGGTTATTGGATAGCACGAGAAATGAAATTATCAAATTTTCAGGTACATATAAAGCTTAACTACCAGAACACAACATATTGCAAAAAATTTACAGTGAAGTTGGAGAGGAGGCGAGCCAGTATCTATATCTTCTGAGCCCCTAAATCAGCCTCCGTGTCGTGATTCATGGAGAGTAACCTCTTGCTCCTCTTCGTCTCTTGCTCTTACTGCCTCTTCTCTCCATTCTGGCGTACACTCTCTACCCTTCGTCGACGTTAGCCCCTTTCCTCGTCCCCCTTCATCCTACTACTTCTTCGAGAGTGACCTCCTGCGTGACCCTTTTACCTCTATGCTTCTAACACTTCTCTTCTTACCAACAGATGGCGTATATACTCGGCCATTGCTACTGTTTGTCTCCATCACTAAATTTTTTATTCCAAGTCACTGACTAAGAAATTCTTCATCTGCTATATATATATGTTGCTTTAATTTTGAAAATTGTGTTAGCTCGGATAACAAATGGGATTGCCGTACTTTTTTCCGTGAAGCAAAAAACATGACTTTTTAAAATGTTCTTTGTTTACATTCGTATTGTACGCATATTATTACTTGTAAGTAACCTTCATACATAAAACTTTAATGTCCAACTAGAACCTCTAATTCTCTTTGAGTATCCTTCAGTTGTTTTTCCATCTTTCAACGTTCCAACACGCACATAAATATCAGCTGCGGCATGTGCGAATGTCACTAATGGCGTATCTTTTTTGTTGTGTGACATTTGAAAAATATATCGTTCGCATCGAGGAGTTAAGTGTGAGAAAAAGGCGTGAGCCTGAGATTACTCGTTACTTTTTTATTTTTTCATCATATTGCAATGAAGAAATTATAAATAACATATTCTTAAGAAAAAAAAAACATTCACTTTAAATCATTTTTACTCAAGTTATTAATAGCTGAACTAAAAAAAAGTTACATTGAAGCATTCAGTTATATATATAATTAAAAATATTTATATAACAGCATTATTTTTAAAATCGTATAATATAAAGTGTTATATTTTATATGTATATAACAATCGTACACTCAGAAAACTCTACAGTATTTTCTCCATGAAAAATGTGTAGGAAAATTATTGTAGGAATAGTAGCATGGGCACAGTATGGGAACATGGTAAAAATTACTGATAACAAAAAAAATTCAAATTATATCCAACAAAATTTGAAGTGGGCACTGTAATTTTTACAATGCAAGAGATTGAATTTAATTTTAAAAATTTTCACTGCACTGACAGAACTTTACGGTAATTTTTACATGAAAAATTTATTGTAAAATTACTGCAGTAATGGTAGCATGAGGATAGTATGGGATCATAGAAAAAATTACACACCCATAACAGAAAAATTTTAAATACATCGAAGAGAATTTGAAGTGTGAACTGTAGTTTTTACAATGCAACAGATTAAATTTTGTGTTAGAAATTTTTGCTACACACTGAGAGAATTGAACAATAGTTTTTACATGAAAAATGTATAGGAAAATTACTATAGAAATAGTAGCATGAAGACAGTATGGAATCATGGTAAGAATACTGGTAACAAAAATTCTAAATACATCCAACAGAATTTGAAGTGTGAACTGTAGTTTTTACAATGCAACAGATTAAATTTTGTGTTAGAAATTTTTACTACAATAAGAGAAATTTACGGTATTTTTTACATTGGAAATTTACAAGAAGACAGAAACAGTCAGATTTTGGTCTGGATACAAACAAAAGGCAAAATATTGAAAGAAAAAAATGTGATTTAGATATAGAAGGAATCAAAATCAGACTAAAAAATCATTGAAAATAAGTCTGAAAATAGACTAAATGAGGATATTGCTGAAAAAATTCCATTTAATTTGACATGTTAATTAATTACAAATAAAAAGTAAAATTGAAAATTAATGATTGAAAATTCTTATTTAATTCAAAACACATCTAGTTTTCCGACCCGGACGTTGCCTAAAATTTTGGGCAATTACTGCTATAAAATTTTCTGCAATTATTAAAACAGCATATGCGCAGAAATCTTCAAGAATTAACTCGGGTTAATCGTGAAGATAACATGATGGCATTTAAAGATCACCGGGTCAGACGACTTCATAAAGTACAACCCTACAAGATTCACCGAGAAATATCCGGTGGAGAAGGCTATTTTCAAGCTCATTGAATAGACAACCATGCTTCTATGACCGCAGAGCGTGCCAACTCCATTGTAGCACCTTCTACGACTTTATACCCTTATTCTCTATAGACATACGCTTTCATTATATACATCATCCATATATATGATGTACGTCCACACATTAATTTGTACATGCGAGCTCATTTAATATACACACTATTGTAGATTGTCGAATTTAGGGTTTCTGTTTTTAAATTATTGAAATTTTACGTAATATATTTAATTTGATTAAAACATTAATGATAAATCTTTAATAAAAAATGTCGAAAAAAGGTAGAGTTCAGCTTGAATAATTCCAAGTGTGTGTAACATAAACCTTGAAGATCAGTTACTGATTAATGAGAATTACAGAACCAGCTCAATTATTGTTCAGCTCGGCAGGAGTTCAGTGTAGTGTAAATGCGAATCCGAATACAGATTGAGAGATACCTGTATGTACCGATATAAATGCGTGTATGAGTATATATCTCGCATACGGGACAGAGAATACTTTAAGGAAGCGGGGCATGAGCAATGGCTGGCAGCGGTTCGTAATAATGTTGTCTTCGTTGGCTCGTTTTATTTGCCGGCGGCGCAAGAATGTAGCCTACAGTCAGTCTCAAAATTCAAGACCGTTTTCGCAATTTGATCGCTTGGCCGTGAGTTATATTCTTCACTGATCAACGTAAAGTATATATTTTAATCGATTTAATATTTTAAATTCGTTTAAATTATTATAATAATAAATTATTTTTAAATTCGTATCTTTATATTGAGATTTAACTGGGAGAAAAGGATTTCACTTGTATCATTGATCCATTGAGAGTTTATAAAAGTAATAAATATGTAATGACTGGGGGGATTGGGTACCTCCAAAATTTTGTAAAAAAGTTTATTTTTTTAAAAATTCCAAAACTACTATTGTAAATAAATTAAGCATTGCATATTTTGGACTTTATTTTGAATTTTGAGCATAGCAGAATGATATTTTAAATGAGTACATGGTAAGAATAATTTTGCGGATATCACTATGCCAGTATGGGCTCGAAGGCCATACTGTATGGTATCGAAGATTTTTATACATTGTAAAATCATATGCATGGATGATTCGAACATTGCAGGAATAGTAACATTGGCGATAGTTGGCGCGTCTTTATGGCCGTCAGGCCCATACTGCGTTGCCGTATCCACAATGCTTCTGGCAGATAAACCTAGTCTAACGACATCTATATAGTTTTGGTGGTAAGACGATAGTATACATTGATTAACACGTCAAAAATTATGGCGGGAAAAACTAGTGGTTTTATGCCCTCAGCATTGTAGTATGGGTCTCAGGGCCATGTTGTTTCACTGTGCCTGCTATGCATACGTAAGAGCAATACAATAGCTCCAGTACTATACAGTA
Source organism: Microplitis demolitor (assembly GCF_026212275.2). Classification (NCBI taxonomy): domain Eukaryota; kingdom Metazoa; phylum Arthropoda; class Insecta; order Hymenoptera; family Braconidae; genus Microplitis; species Microplitis demolitor. The sequence continues at coordinate 9,113,745 of NC_068547.1, read as the reverse complement.
TAGTAAATAACCCCATACTCTGGGACTCGTTACAATACTGTCTTGGAATATTTCACATACTTTTTTAGTATTTGTCTTGAGACCATACAAACATCATTTTGAACGTCATGCATTTCTTACTAATAGATAACTTGATTTTGGCTACACACTTTCGTAACTACAATATGACTTTTTTAACTTGAAAATATAAGTCTACTAAGTCAAATTCAATTAACGATGACTTGGATTTGATTTAAATCACTCAAATTTAAGTCAACTAAGTCAAAATCAAGACAACGTGACTTTAATTTGACTTCATTGGCGTAAATCGGTACGAAATAAGACAGTTAACAGCATGTCGAAACCAACTCTGTTCTCATATCTTAAAATATGTTTTTCATTTATTAAAAAAGGAACTTAAACTTGACTTGCTTTTGTCTTTATAGACTAGCTTTATTTTCAATTTTTAAAACTACGCCAAAATCAAGTTATTAATTTAACCTGTATTAATAATTTAATTTGTGACTTAATTTTCTATTTAGTTTATTTGTTGTTAGTATAGCAACACAACTTAAATTTGAATGTTTTTACCGCGATATTTTTTAGTTTTTAGTTAATAAAAAATAGTGATTTACAAATAAAAAATCACCAATTTAAAATCGGTAGTTAAACTTTTTCGAAAATCGAACGTCTCAATCAAAAAATGTTGATGACTTTTTTTTATGATAAAAAGTATTAAAAATTTTTTTCTTCTTTCGCATCTAATAATTATGTGAAATGTAATTTTTCTTTATGTAAATTACTCATAAGAAAATTTAATTTTACCAAATTCACTTAATTTCCAGAAATTTTTTTTTTTTCACCTGTTTATGGGGTCCCCTATTTTTTCCGCAAGAAATGAAAAATTTTTTCTATTCTCTTGGAATATCATTAAAAAAAAAGATTTAACATATTTGCGTCTCTGAAAACTTACTGTTTCTTTTAGTATCCCCCCCCCCCTCTTTGCCCCTATATTAAGATGTAACTGTGAAAAAAAGATTTCTATTCTATATCATCGATCAATTGAACGCTTATAAAAATAATAAATGTGTAATGACTAAAAAAATATATACTTTCTTTGGTTTGCGAATAAATTTAAAAATCGCTTGCTCAAAATATTATTGCCATAAATTAAAATAAAAAAATGAATAAATTTGTATATACTTAAGTTTTAACTCGAGGACGGTAAATATAAGCAGCAGCGTGCTGGGTAAGAGATACACATTATACACAGAGCGAGTAAACGACAGTGGTATCCGGCGATCAAAATGCCGTAACCATAGATCATACTGAGGGATAAAGACGAAAATTGGCTCTTGCAGATACATTAGACTAGGTGGGAGAGTGAAGAGTTTATAGATGAAAAAAAGGGAACAGGGCTTGCTGTGTTAGCAGGCAATGATATCATTCGACTTTCGCGATATTCACCAGACAAAAATGTTAAAGAAAAGTATATGAAAGAAATGTAAGAAGAAGAATAAGAAAAAAATATTATGAGAGTATACATATATATGTATATGTAGGTATATATAGTGTAAGTAGCTGGGTGAAAAGAGGGTGAAAGTAAGGAAAAGTAAGGCAAGCTCAGATAAAAGTAGAAAAATCGTCAACGGTACAGATACTACTGGGGGGAGGGTAGACTTTGGTGGTTTGGTAGCGGCCAAAAAATATAAATTTCTTTAATGGCGCTAATAATTTCATATCGCATAATTTACTTACTGCGAAACGTAACGCCAGTAGCTACCACAGGCATTAACGAGGAGTCTTATATTTATGTGGTACTCGGTCGACCGCCACCCAGATAACACCCTCGCTTTTTCCACCTTCCCTCCTTACATTGTACTACTCACGCGTTCTCTCTCTCTCTTTGCTGCTCAGTTTTGCTCCGCGTGACTTGCCACCAAGATAAAAAAATTCTCCCTCTTTGAGACAAGACAGGATATAGGTGTAGGTACACCCCATACTTAAAAGTTGCCCTTTGAGTTCCCGTGGATTTAACTTGAGAAAAAAAAATAACTTTTTAATGAACCTTTGTAAGATCACATACTTAAGGATATAACTACTGCATCTTCAATAAATTTTCTCAAGAGAATTTTTTTTAATTTTTATTACATTGTAAAAAATTTGTGAAATGGATAATTTTTTTTTTATTGAATCTTTTCGGAGTGGATTTCATTTCAAAGAGGAGTTTTGGAAAATAATAATCATACACAAAATCCGTAGACTGAAGTCATAGTAATAATCCCGAAGTTAATTACTAATATATATACTGTAAAAAATTTTTGGTATAAGAATTGAATAAAATCCGGATTCGCTTCTGATTTTTTACAGTGTACAGTTTGTAGTATAACTTGAAAAAAACTTTAAACAAAATTGAAAATTGATAAAAATTTTTTTTCCTTTTTATTGTAATTGATTAGAAAAAAATTTCTCGTTTCAAAAAGTTTACCATAAATCTAGTCCACTTGTTCATGCAGAATATCGCATAATGTGTTGTTGATGACATATTCTCAGGAGAATCACAAAATTATGAATATATAGGTACATAAAATTTTGTGGAATCGGTCCATGAATATGGCGGGATAAAAAAAAGGTTAATATGCTATCATTTACTTAGTACTGGACGTCCAGTTTACAGGAACCATGTGGCACGTGTTTACACGCGTTCATAACGAGAAACGTGATCTGGGAGTTTGCGCAGCAGTACAAGAGATAGATTGCATGTGAGTATAGTTTCTGGATTCACCTAGTATAATCATCCCCAACGTAATATCATCCTCCCTACCCTCACACGCATGCTTATATTTATCGTATATACAGTTGCCTACTCATATATTTTATTTAACTCCGACGCGGAACCCTCGAAATTGCACGCAATAATTAATGAAACAAAACTATTAATTTAAATTCCATTGTTCCATTACAAATAATTAACTGTTAATAACCAAGTGGTGATATTATATAATTTAAAGGGAATAACCTATGAACTAGAAATATCAAACAAAAATTTATTTAATCATGTAGACATAAATACAAATTTCACAAAACTATATCCGCTATCTATCAAATTGTCGTGCTATTTAACATCACTTCATTATAATTAATCAGCAGATTATTTTTTTAAATTTATTATTTCCATCTGTGCAAAAAGATAATCGAGTTTTAAAAATTATTGTTTATTTAAGTATTTACTTAAGGGGTTCAATTAATAATGGAAAATAAATGTACGCTGGAAAAATTTGCGAATTACATCGGAGTGGATGATTTTTTATTTATTTCATCCCCTTTGAGTAAAATTTACCTGGAGAGGGAATTTTATTTATATTGTTCATAAAAACGATTATTTCACGAGGAGTATGAAGTACGGGAGTCAAAAGTTGTAGATAAAATAATTTAAATAGGTTGAGGGGGGGGGGGCAAACCGGGGTTCTTAAAGAAGTACTAAGTTTTCGGGGACTCAAATATGTTAGATCTTTTTTTTAATCATGATTTTGTGACATAATAATTGTAAAAGCTTGAAATGAACCAACTTAAACTTACAAAGGCATAAATTAGACCTACAAACACCTATATCGTGAAACGAACGATCTCTGAATTTTTTAAATCGACTCTGTTAATCCCAGGCTGCTTCTAGGTCCTATCTCACTCCTAGATGTCATTAATCTACTGATGAAATCGCTGGATCACTTGCAGCAATTTTTTACTAGCCTTAAAATTTTCAAATCGACCCTCTGTTAGTCCCAGGCTGCCTGTGGGACTCAATCCACCCTTGGGTGTCATTAGTCCACTCGAGAAATGATTGGACCACTTGCATCAATTCTCCAGTACGCGAATTCAACAATTTTACCATCTTGTAGCATTCCTTGCAAATCCTTCCTTCTGTTAAGTCTAATTACGTTCGTTTCACGATTTATGTCCATCTAGATCTAATTCATGCCTCCATAAGTCTAAGTATAGGTTCAATTCAAGCCTTTGTAACTCTAAATAAGTTCGTTTCAAGCTTTTGCAACTATTATGTCCTGAATAGTCTAATGTAGGTTTTCAATGCTCATTTAGGTTCAAAGTATGCCTTACTCTCTAAATCTGAAACAGTGGCTATTCGTCAAGTGATATACTAATAGCTGTGAAATAGTGTATATACACTGTTTTTCAGTGGTTGACACTGTTTCAGATTTAGAGTAGATTTCGACTCGGATAAGTCAAATGAATGTCAAAAAAAATTAGAACAGTCAAAATTGAGTTATTTTGTTGACCCGGGATAATTTAAAAAATAAATAAACTATATTGATTATATTTTATTTCAGAATCATTTAGCAAAAGCTTTTTAAATAATTCCCAAACCGAGTGAGTCATTTATTCAAGAATAGCGTCATTAACGAACACATAATTTATCTTAACAAATTCATTAGAACTTTTTAAAATGAGATGTTGACTTAAGTAACGTACTGTTTCGTGAAAAAAAACTGGAATAACTGTTATTCAGACTAACAGATCTACACATATTTCACAATCGAAGATTAAAATAGATTAATTTAAATTACCATACTGATGAGGATATCGTATATGTAATAGAATTATTCGAAGATTATACTTATTTTGTAGCTATCATAAATTTAAATACACAACAGGTGGGATCCTTTGCATGGGAATATAAGTTAATAATATTTGATCGTTATTTTTTCATTAACTCATTGTATAAAATCAATTTATGTATTTACGTTTAGAATTAGAAGAAGTTTCTGTTGGATTTATGATATAATAAGACGCATTCCTATTGTCTATCAAATTAATCACAATGTTAATGTTATTAATTGCTTTTGTGATGCACTGAGTTATGTAGTATGTGATTACGTGCTGTGAGATAGACAGATGGGATCACACCTCTGTAGTTTATCATCTCCAAGTCTCATTCTGTCATCACAAACACAGAGTTAATGTGCAGTACTGTTTTTTTCCAAGTGAACACATTCTCTAAAAGGATAACGTCAAAATTGAGGATCTAAGATCGAAAAAGATATTTTAGCATGCAAATAAATACCTGTCGGCAGTTCCACGCTTTTTGCTGCCACAATGTTTGCAAAATTCGAAAATCACGCACGTATGAATGGAACAACAATTCAATAATGGATTTGTATATCATTAAAGCAAGACAGGGACATGGTTGAACACATGGAAAACATGAATTAATTTCACATACATTTTGTTACTTTCCACAAATGTATATAAATATATGTAGGTGCAAAAATTGTACCGATTATACGATTCATCCATACTAAAAATAGTGACACACGCTTTTTTTTCTGTGATAAATATAATCATAATTATTAAAATCACACGGAAAAAAGAGTCTGGTCATCACAACAGAAGACGGAATAACGAAAGATTTAGTCAGAGTGACAAACATTATTAGTTTACGGTAGTAAATTAATTCATTACAGTAACAAATGAAACCGGATCATAATTAAGAAGTCAATTTGTAATGAGAACACATGATATTTATTATAAAGATATCGTAGCATTTTAAAGCAGGCATTTGTTATCGTAGGTAATCTTAGCATGAGATTACAAACCATTGGTCAGTGCCGTAAATTCATTTTGTTACTTTAATAAATCAGTTTTTTGCCCGTGGCACAATATCAAATTTGTTGCAGTTACAAACCACTGCTAGGCGCAACAAATAATTTACTAGCATTGTAAAGACATTGAAATCACAACTATTCGAGCCGAATAAGGCTTTCCGAAACACGGGAGCCTATTTTGAATCTCGTTTCGCCCTCACAAGAAAAACTGAAATACCGCAAGCCTGATTCGGACCTTGTTTCGTCCTTATGAAGAAAATTGAATTACGACATGCCAAAGAAAGTCGAAGCTTGATTAGTAGTAGGAACATCTGTTGCATGGCCTAAGTTAGGCGTGTGTTCAGAATACCTGACTGATACTTTAGTGATGACCAAAGACTTGCCAAATTTAGTTGTTATTAGGAAATTCTGTGGCATGATCAAAATTGAGCATAACTTTGGAATTCCCCTCTGATACCAAATAGTATTTTATTTAGTATATAACTACATTTGGGAGCTACGACTGGTTACATAGTGTTGTAGTTAAAGCGTAGGTCTTTCTTGCGTAGGGCCCGGGTTCGAATCCCACTAAAGCACTCGGTTGCTGATAAGCCTAGCAGATTCCTTAATTTAGTTAAAATTATATAATCATGTACACGGAGAGAAAGTTATGGTAACTGTTCCTAGTACGTTTATGAAATATCATCCCATACCATTATCGTAATGATTACTTGGGATTATGGGATATAAACCCAGACTTTCTGGGAAAAGTTTCCATAAATATGGTAAAAATTCTTATCATTATGGTAACAGTTCCCATATCGCATGTGAAAGAATCATGGTAATAATTACCATACTCATAGGAATAGTTCCCACAAGCAAATAGTAACCGATCCTATAACCACATTGTAATAGTTGCTAAGTGTGTATGGGAATAAGCCCTATATATTATGGTAACTATTACTATAATATTATGGTAAACATAACCATGATATTATGGTAATGCTTAGCATAATATTATGGTAATCATTCCCATAATATTTAGAAATTATAATAATTTTTTTTTTTGTAAGAAGCGTTTTGTTTTGTATATTACAAAATTTGAAGTATACAAAAAAACGCTTATTACAAAAAAAAATTTATTATAATGTCTAAATATTATGGTAACCATTACCATAATATTATGGCAACCATTATCGTAGTTACATGGTAACGATTACCATAATTCCATAGGAACTATTCCGATACCATATGGGAATTATATCCATAATTATCGAAATGATTACCATAATATATATGGGTGCCGTTCCTATAATCAACATTTCAAAAAACCGGTTACCATACATTATGGGAACCATTACCATAATATATTGTAACTGTTACCATAATTTTCTCTCCGTGTAGTCATACATAATCATATATTGCTAATTTCTATAGATACCCATTTTTCACGAATAGGTTGCAGCATTCAGGTGAGAGTTCGGTTTCTGAATGTGCGCAGAATTAGGCTTTTCTAATAATGCAGGGATTCAGACGTGACCTATTTCTATGATGTGGGCCTTATGGGGTGGCCTTATTCAGTACGAACTCAAAATTAGACCTAATGAAAAAACGAACTAAAATTTGAAATCTAGCTTTTGTTCTACACATGAAGTACACTTGTCAAAATAAAATTTTGTTTTGTATTGCAAACAATTATATGGTAAACCGGGCTCCTGGCCGAGCAGTCTAAGGCATATGACTCTAGATTTTTTGGACAAGTTCAATCGGCCAGATGCTGGGTTCGATCCTCAGTGAGTGTAAATATGAATTTTTCACAAAAGCGTGAGGTCTATTTGCCCTCAGGTTGTCTCAACACGGAAATCACAAATATCCCACTGCCCCCACGTTCCACACTCAATAGCTAATTAGTCGCTGATAACCCTGGCAGTTAGGGCGACTTTAAATAAAATAAAAAAAAAAATAATATTGTAGTATAAGAATTTCGAAATGCATAATTTATAAGAACGTCGGCAATCAATTTTGTATTAGTAATGAACTTGCAATGGCGTATATAATTTGAATATACATGCATAAATGTCGAAGATAAAATCAAATGTCAGTTCAACAACCCTCATGACAGTTATGAGAAAAAAAATGTTATATTTATATGTTAAGAGAAAAAGAGTACAGCAATAGGTCCCTAGCGCGGTCTCATTCGCGGTGAGGTTTGGTTCAATCGTTCTTTCATGTATTGTCAACTAGTGAGGAGAGTATGAGAAGAACGTTGGGGTCGTAGAACACCCAGGGGGTGGTTATACAAGTTTGGTACAGTTCTACGGCTTTAGTGTTGAATCGACAGACTCGGAGGGGTCGGCGGACGATAAATGGTGGGGGAATAGCTAGGCGGAAGTGACGCTGGCGCCTCGACGGAGCCGATTCGGGCGCCGGTGCGCTCCGTTGCTTTATATTGTCGTCCTCTACTTTTGACAACACTACGTCTTCGTTATGTTCTTTTATATTCGTTTTGATATACTCTTGAATTATTCTTTTTATCGTAATTCATGGTTATTTAATTCTTCAATAAGTATTCTTAGAAAAAAAAAAAAATTATTAACTCAAATTTCGTAACTGAAATTATTAAGCTACGCAATTCAGTATGAACCTTAAAATTGTAAAAACATACGAAAATTGTCTTTCAATTATTTAAAAAAAATTTTAATTATTCCAATAATTAAAAGGTTTTATAAACAATTTGAATTAAATTACTCGAAATTTTTTTTTAAACCTAAAATCCTTAATCAAATTAAAATCATCAGTTTAGAATGTGAATATTCGTAGCTCTCCGTAAATACGGTTGAGCTCGAAATTTATCAGATTGAGTTACAGACGAGTTCATTAGCACATTCCAATCCACAATTCGGTCAATTTCTTCTGATCTTACAGGATCCTTACACAATTCTTTGGACTCATTGGATCTGATACCTACAGTTAATTTTGCAAGTATTTTGATACATTATAATTCGATTAAAATGTTTTGTCATTACACTCTTCGTAAATGAATTTCACGGTCCATAGATTCCGATAAATAGTATGTTGACGCGTAAAAAGTTCTATGTGGACATGGTAGTAATTACTAAGGTCGAAAAAAATAAATGTCTGAAAGTAAAAACTCTCATATAAAACCATAAGATATACTTTAACGACAGCAACAGTTAATTTTTTTACAAGAATGAGAACTGCCCCTACATCTTGACGAAAAAGTTTTAGATACCTTCCATCTTAACGAAGTAACTATTACCGTCCTTGCATATTAAAAATTCTCATTCTTTTATGTTAACTTTTTCTATCAGAGATGGTTACCAATACGGACCGTAAATGGGACTAGAATGGAACGCCAAGATAGCTTTACAGATCATCCCCCTCACGATACGCGTATCACTATCAAAGCACTATCCATTAGATCGTTCCAATCACAATATTGTTTTCTCCCTATTGTTTGAGATATGATATGGTGTCATAGTAAAGCAGGACCATGTTGCCTACCTGACAGAAATTGAAATAAACACATACAAAAATTACCTGAAACAACACTTACTTAAGTTCCGAATTCTAGGAAACGACTTTAGTTTTGCTATGCGTGAAAACGTATGTCTGCGTTTTACTTAGATCGATTAAAGATGATAGCATACAGGCAGTTAATAAATACTTACTAAGAATTATTGCTCAATATCCTACTAATCTCTGCAAAAGTAAGCAGATTTACATCTATACTTGGAGATCAACATGTAGATCTAAAACTTGAAAAATTAGACCCACGTTAATCTCAGTAGAACTAATTGAACCTAAATCATACTTTCCTGAAGTGGGTCTGCATGATCATCATAGACATTTCCAAGCAAGATATTTGTTGTAACAAAGACTTATGGCGACAGATTTAGGAATTAGGGTATCGCGACAGACCGGTCGGCCCACCGTATCCTCCTTCACCTCTGGCTCTTTTCCCTCCTCACATCCTGCACCTCTTGCCAGGCAAAAGGGTTGTTTCCATGGAGAGCTATATCTGTGAACGTTGGTCGGTTTTGGTGCACGCATGGAGCCACGTGATACCGCATTAATCCGTAAGGATTATCCTTCGTGTTCAGCCTCTCAGTCCACCCGAGACAGAGACAGGAAACCGGTTGATAAATCTTCTGCCGAATATTCCTATCACGGATTCCAACATCTTGCCTTTCTCACATCCACTGAAATTATGCGGAAGTGGGTAATATTTACGTATAACAAGTATGAAAGGAGCACCATATACAGTATGCTTTAAATTTTATTTAATTTAAACATTCGCAATGAGTATTGACCTAAAATTTTGCATAGAGAAAGGTGGGGCAAGAAGGCCCCCTCCATAAATTTAATCAAAATTTTTTCTGTTTTTCTTCTAATTAGAATAAATTCAATATATTTTTGTGGATTTATAACCATACGCATGATACCTGGGGCAACATGGACCAGCCCAAAATTTTGAAAAAAAGATTTTTTCGTATTTTTATCGTCTTATGCATTTTTTGGCTTATTCTCTATGCCTGGGACAAAATTGATCACTAAAAATATTTTTAAATAATAATTTTTTTTTCACTGATAAATTCTTACAGTGTTCAGAAATATACTCATCGAAATAATATCCATCTACACCTGCACAAGAATCATGAGATCATTTCTTACAATTTTTACGTTAAACCCATCATTCCTTAGATTCCGAACAACGTCAGTTGCAATAAAGACAGTTACGACCATCAGTTTTAACTTTTGAACTATTTTTTTTCTTCAATTTTTCTTGAGTTCTAGACTTTATTTTATTTATGCTAAAACCCGGTGTTTTCTTCTTTATTTCGGAGGCAATTTTAAATTTAAATTCAATTGTATTGCAATAGTTGTAAAAAAATAATTACTATCAATTTTATTTAGTAATAGTAAGGGAACGATTTTTTTCACCTTAAAAAATTTCTTTTGAGTAATATAAAAGTAAATATAGTTGTCAAGAGAAAAAATACAATCTTAACGTTAAAAATAATTTTACAAAACCAAAAAAAAATTTTTTCCTATCATTTTTTGATGGGGGACCGTTATGTCCCAAAAACTTTTTTTTAAGTTTCCGCAAAATGTCCATGAATTTGTTTGAGATGACAAAAAAACTGATTTGATGATTATTGAAAACTACAAAAAGTAATAACCGGCTAAGGGGGGCCTTCTCGCCCCACCTTCTCCTAATAGAAATTTAGTTTATCATTCGAGATTGAATGTATTGATAAGTGAATCACCAATTTGATATTCGATTTAAACCGGAAATGACCTTTAGATAGATTAATTTATAGATCCGATTGATTTTTATCGAAGAAACAAATGAGTAAACGCAAATGGAGGGCAGTTGGTCACACACGAGACCATTGAAATGACATACGACGTCCTCTATCGTGGAATGTTAAACGTTGACTGAAGAGAACGAGAGAGGGTGTTGCTATTCACGTCTGTTCGCACCTATTCGCACTGCGAATTTATAACCAACACACGGGCCTCTGATCCGGCAATCTGTACGTTCTCGCGGGTATGATTTACAGACCTTACGGACCCAGCTACTTGGAGAATGTGTGGGTTATCGTAACTGTGCACACTGTAGTGGAAAATTTGAATCACCAAGATTGATATAAGACCTCGCCGTACGTATATCTATATACATACATACCTATAGATATATTTATTATTCGCTTTAATTAATTTATTACATCGGCCTGTAAGAGAAATTTCTGATATAAATATATTCATTTTTAGTTTTTATATTTCATTACATTGTGTCACTATGAATAAATATTTTTTTTTTCAACCGACCAAATATGGAAATACGAATGTGTGAATGAATGCCAAGTATCCCGTAAAGTCGAAGCTCATATGTCATGTCCCCATGTTCATTCGCGATTATTGCATCTCATTTACATGACAGACACAAACTAAATGAAAGGAAAAAAAAAATAAAGTATAAATAAAAAAATAAAATAAAAAGTCTTGTACTCTAGTCGCGTTCATGCACGTGTGGGACAGAACGAACGATTCCATCTATAAATCCTAATGAAGGTCTACCTGCCGCTGTGTATACACGTATAAGGATATAAATAAACTCAACTCTGGGCATTGGACGAGTGCGAGAAGGAGAGAAACTAAATTGAAGAGAAACATAAAACAACGATGTAAAATGAAGAAGAGTAGGTTTAAGTGAGAAAGAAAACTAACGACGCGTGCTCCTATCCATGTGGATACATGTGTGGATTCTATCTATATATCTATATTTTTGGTGCGCATGCGTACAATATCTTATGTCTACAGGCACAACTTTATCATGGAGTTGGTAGAAAATGTAGTATAGGTACAGAGTTACATACTCATTTGGACACAAATACGTATATATTTATCTATATATATGAAAAGAGAATCAGAGAGCTAGAAGGGTAGATGAAGGCGAGAAAGATGGAGTTGGATAGAGTAAGGGGAGCAGACCAATTGTCGTAGTGGTAGTATCGCAGAGGATGGGGCTCTTGGTGGGGGTGTGCATTACGGATTTATTCCCGCCAACACATTCATCATGGCGGATTTAGCTGAACCCGTAACGCATGGCTGTGGATATATATCTACACCGATCCCTAGCATCCTCTCTTTCTCTCTCGTATATATACTATCTCACTAAAACCCTTTTATAATATATATAGTTCTCAGCCGCATCCAAATATTCTGCTGAAGTAGTCTGCTGATGACTTTTCACTATTTCTCCGCAATGCACGGAAATGTATTTCGTCAAATAATTATGAGATAAGATTACATAGTGTTGTACAAATAGACAATGGTTGCGATATTTTAGTTGCGCAAATTGCTGATGAACTCTGATAAAATTGAGCGTCAATAATTCCACGGTAAATTTTTTATGAATGGGAAAATCACAACGGCAAAATAATAATTTTTAAGAACAATGTACAAATTGCGAAGGTACAAATTGTAATGAAAAGTTGAAAAAATCAGCCACAGTGCCTCTCAATATCTATTCAGTCTCTTCACGTGAATTCCGGCGGATCGTTTTTCGATATTGCGAGCTCATGATTTAATAAAAGTTACGATTCATGAATAATTTTAAGGTAAATTTATAGAAAATCTAACTATTGTGATTGTCAATATGGTAAAATTTTGCTAAAGTCTATCGTAATTCGATGAATAGCTTCGGGCAATATGCACACTTAGCAATTTTGTGTTAAATTCAAAACAAATCGTGTGTTGCAAACGGCCTACACAAATTTTTGTATTAATTCAAAATATTGCGTTTGTGTTGATCTATATAGCTGTGAAACAGTGAATTGCCACTATCTAAGGAAGAGCTCTAACACGAATTTTATGTTAAATAATTGAATACATAAAATCTGTTATTTTGACAGAAAAATTTGTGTAAATTTAATAGACTCTTTGTGTTCAAACCAGCTAATAAATATCAGCCCATAACCTAACCAACTCGAGTACACTGTAAAAAATCACCGGGGTAAGTCCAAGCGGTGTAGGTGTTAAAATCAGCGGTGTTAAATTTCAACACCGAAAGCGGTATAAAAATAACGCCGCCGCCGGTGTAAATATTCTTGATGGGTGATAAAATATTTTATTTTATGAATATTTTTAGTTACTCAATCACTATACTTGTTAATAAATGATATTTTTTATTAATTTTCATAAAGAACTGACATTTTTTGTATTTTATAATCTTTAAAGTTAATAGTCTAAGCGGATGCAGTTTACCCCGTTTTTACACTGGTCTTACTCCGATTTTACACCGGTTCTACTCCGTTTTTACACCGGTTACCCCGTTTTAACACCGGTATTTTTAACACCGGTGAATTACTCCTCCTACACCGGTGTAATTTTATTTTTACACCGGGCGGAGTTAAAATGAGTCCATTTTTAACACCGCTCTTTTTACAGTGTATAATATTCTAACCTTGGTACAACTTATGTCGATTTAGCAAAGAGTTCATTTAATTTTCGGTATTTTTTATAAAAAATGGAGTTATGAATTATCCTCCCGTAAAATGAGAATGAAGAAATCATTGAATCTGATCATACAAATATTCAAGTTATCTATGATTATATTTAATAGTAAATCAGTTATAATCAAAGTTTTCTTGCAGACAATGCTGCTACAGTGCTTTGCTTGGTTATAGTAATAAAGAAATGTGCGGAAGTGTTTAACTAAATAATACAAGTTTTGTGTTAACTTTCGAATGTTAATTCTCAATTGTTTATTTAATTATATCATAATTATTGAAAAATAATTTTTTTTTAGTTTAAATATGACCTCAGCAAATTGAGGCTTACATGTTAAGATATACAAATATTTTTTTCGTGATTAAAAATAGCGTCAAATGATTGATAAAGGAACATGACTAATAATCATTTATTGACGTACTGTATCGATGACACGAAGCCATTAACAGTCAAGGTAAGAACTATAACAATGCAGCTAATGATTTTACATATCTCTATAAACTAATTAAAAGTATTTTCGAGTCACTCTTAATTAAGTTATGAATGTAGTTATGAGCTGTATCAATGTCTATTTTAACATGTATAAATGATAAAAAATATATAGATAAACATTAATGGAGATTTTGAGAAGCTTTTATGCAAAGAATTGCATAAAATCTTGAAAATGTATCGGCCATTTTTATTTTTACTATTGTTATTATTTTTTTTTCTCTTCATCAACCACTGGTAGCAGCACTCAATGGTTGGATTGAGAAAAAAGCAACATCTAACATAAAAAGGCAGGATATTTAACATAAAATTTTGATAAAAAACAAAAATTTAACAGAAAATAAGAAATAAAAAAATTAAATTAATAATTCAAGAGTTGAATAATAAATTGTAATTAACAAAAAATGAAATAAAAGTAGGGGATCCTGGGCCACGAAGGCCTCTTCCCCAAAAAATTATTAACAAAAATTTTTTTTTATTTCCCGTTAAGTTATATGAGCTCTGTAATGTTTTTGTCATATTTCAGGCTAATATGTGATAGTGGGGTAAAATGGACCACTTGAAAAAAAAATTCTAACGAAAAAATTAACTTGACGGAAAATAAAAAAAGAATTTTTTACCTAATTTTCGAAGGGGGCCTTTGTGCCCCAGGCTCCCCTAATAATTAGAAATAAAATGAGCGATTGAGATATATAGAGTACCCGCAAAAATCTAAAGCTAATAATTATGTAGATAATCATATTTTCCACAAAAAATAATTTTGTTCATTTTTTGCCAGAATTTACGTTTCGAGTTCATTAAGACACAACTAATTTAAAAGTTAAAAGTAAGGTATCACATTAAATTAATTATCAACTTATATTTTTAATATGGAAGTATAGAACCTATTATCTTCGAAATACTTTAATTAAAATATGAATTCAAGTAATGTTTAAAAACTGGTGGGGACTTTCATGAGAATAGATAAAAAATGCTATAATAAACCAAACTACGTCAGAACTTGTCTTTAACCGCACAAACAATTGAGGTATAAATTAATCGCTTGCTTATCGTTACAGCAGTTGCCGATCATTTGTAAGTATAATTATATTATTTTTTTTATTGAATTACAAATACTAATAGTTAATAAGAAGTATAACAGAAATAATTGAATTCATTATGTAAAATATTTAATCTTCTAAAAAATACGTTTAATAACTTTTTCTTGACATTTAAGAATTTTGTTTAATTTTGGATTAGAATTTAGCTAAAGAATCAAAAATACAATAATTATTGTAAAAAGTTTTTTTGTACGTTGCTACGATGGATTAGCAAAAACTGTGTTTAAAGGGACAAAATTCAAAGTCGACTGAATAATTTAATTAATATCTGAATTGAAATTAAAATAAGAAAAAACGAATTTTAAAGTCAGCGGAATTTTTAAAAAACTCTACCTTATAGATATTAGCGAATCTTCCCTGGAATCATAAAATACTTTACAATGAACGCTGTATTAAAGACATCAATTATTTTACTACTGGTGACTTGGGTGCAGTGTTGTTCACATGGAAATTCAAATAAAAAAGACATCATAGGGCATGCAGATGATCTTGCCTTATCTAGCACCAGTGTGAGGCTCATGAAAAAAGTTGAGTGGCCTCTTGATGGAACCTACGGTAATTATATTAGTTTACTTTTTTAGTTTTTTTTTTTTTTTCGATTTCTTTCAAATTTTGCTCAAGTTTAAATTAATAGATTGTAAAAAATTTATGAAACAAATGAAGATTAATAAGTGAGTTTTAGATGGAAAGTAAACGACAATAATTTTTCTATAGATTCGTGTCTGAGCTCTATTTACTTCCGACAAAAGTTTGAATGTATAGAAAAAATATTGCAATTTTAAGTCGTTCAAAATAAAGAAATCGAAATTGTTTGTAAATTTTTGAATAATTGAAAAGTTCTAATCGAATAGTTAAATTTGGTCGTTCAATACGAATGATTCGTAAGTCTAAATTATTCGCACACCCCTACTAAATATTGCACACCATATAGTAAAGTCCGACAAGAATTTTAGATACATGCTGAGGTCAAAAAATTCGAAATTATTTGAATCCTTATCTCTTGCAGGTCAGAATTACGGTAAAATACGACAATTTACTGTAATTTGCGTCATTTTTACCGTAAGAGCGTATTGTTCTATTCCTACACTGTAAAAAGAGCGGTGTTAAAAATAGACTCATTTTAACTCGACCCGGTGTTAAAATAAAATTACACCCGTGTAGGAGGAGTAATTCACCGATGTTAACAATACCGTTGTTAAATCGGGTTAAACTGCGCCCGCTCAGAGTAAAATATCTTGAAACATCCACATACAAACTCACGAGCGCACACACGCCCACACACGCTTATCCGCACACGCATTCAAACATGCAAGCGCACGAAAGCGAGCTCTCACACCAGAGCGCACACACGTGAGCTCCCACATGCATACGCAAACACGTGAACTCACACGCATGAGCTCACACACCTGGACACACGTGAGTTCACACATGCACACACGCGAGCTCACAGATGCACATATTCGAGCGCACACACGCATACTCACACAAACGCACACATATGTGCACACATTCTCAAAATGAAATATTTTAATACCAGAAAATTTCATTTAACACCGGTAAAGAATATTTACACCGGCAGCGTTATTTTTACACCGCTTTTGGGGGTCAAATTTAACACCGCCAATTTTAACACTTACACCGCTTGGACTTACCCCGGTGATTTTTTACAGTGTACAGACTTTACAGTGCAATACTTGACTTACGGTACAAATACCTCAATTTTACCGTCAAATTTTGTACATTTACCGTAGATTACCGCATTTTTACCGTAAATGCCGTATTTGACTCAAAATACCGTCTGATTCAAATACTGTAAATAACAGCAAATTACCGTAAATCGCGGTAACCACTGCAATTTCTCGTAATTCGGATACGACAGTGATAAGAGCAAAATTAACTAAAGGGAATATTAAAATTTACTATGTTTATAGTCAAATTTACTAACGCAGTTCATATTTATTTTCATAATTAAATAATAAAAATTACTAAATATAAATAACAATTAAATTCTCAAGTTAGTAAAAATTACACCGTTTCAACAGCGTCTTAAATTTACAACATGAATTTAGTAATTTAAAGTCATATTTTCGAATAAAGCTTCCTATATTTTATTTCTATGTATTAATAACGAACAATTTTTTTTATTAAAAAAAAAAACAAAAACGTTTAACATTCTTTAAACAAATTAGTGAAAATTACGTGACAATTACTATTTGGCAGTGTATACTTATTTATTGCCAATGCAAAGTATTCCACTATTTAAATTAGTGACATACTTTTCACTAGTAAACAGTAAATAGCCACTATTTTTACTATTTCAAATTTAAGAGAGTATATTTTAAGTTTAATGTATTGTGTTACAGTGGACGCAAAAGAATATTACGGATCTATTATTCATCCGAGAGCTGTTCTTGCATTGCCTCATGTGGAATTGTATTTGTAAGATTACCACAAATTTAAAATAATAATTGTTCAAGATGGTAGGGAAAGGCAAAACAGATCTTCAGTCTACGATCCCCCCCCCCCCATTCCCTCCTGCTCAAGAAAAATTCTGAAAGAACAAATTTCTTTTAGCTAGGTTATAATCAGTGAAGTAATGCGCAAGATGCTTGTGTCAATTGATACAACTCACATTTTATGTACACACGGAAAAGAAGAATTGTTGGTGCAACAGAAATAGGCCCTGTAGCTTGAGTATGTTGCTGCGACAGGAAAGTTCTGTAGCAGCTATAGGACCCGCCTTGTTACAGCTGCAAGATTAGTTCAGTTGCAGCCACAAAAATAATCCTGTGGCTGTAACAGGACTAGTCCTGGAGTTGCAACAGGATTACTTGTGAATACTACGAGCTTTTCCTGTTGCTGCTACAAGGCAAGTCCTGTTGCAGCAGTAATTCTTTTTTTCCGTGCACTTGCGCAAAAGTCATCAACCCAATGATTGCAAGAGTAATATTGGATCCAACATTTCGTGGCTTTAGAATATGATTCATCCTTTAATGAGCCATGTGGCACTTCACGAAAATTTCAAAACATTAATTTTTTTCCCAAGCTCCCTCCCCCTTCTTATACTTTCGGAAACTTTTGTATGAACTACAAAAAACTAATTTATTCAATCCTGGTAAAATGTGATGATTAGTTTGATAATAAGCTGATGAAATTCGCAAGAGATCCGTTTAGTCTTTTCTTTGCCCGATTTGTTAGTGAATAAATTTATGAATAATCATTATTTTTCACAGGGAACCAAATGAATATACAGCTGTAGGAGGTTGTCCACAAGTTTTGAATATCAACAATAATTTCAATTTGAAAGAATGCCAACAGAAGTCAATTACAAATTCAACTTTGATCAAATCTGAGAATTCACCGGCAACATTGATCTTGATTCTTGCAGAACAATTCACAATGAATAATAAAGTCAATTTTATTCATTTGGCCCAAAGTGAAAAGGAAATAAACATCGAAAATTGTTACGCTTTTGCCACGACTTACGTATTCAATGAAGATGATGCTGTTGTCAGCAATAACAGTAAATAAAAAACGACTTTTATTGATCAAACTTGCGTAAATACTGTATAATGATCATTATTAACATTACTAAAATTCATTTTCAGTTTTATTGACGGCAGTTTACAGGGTAAGACACACTAGTGAGACAACTATGCTGCATAAAGATGAAGATGGTGATTTCGTTCATGTCGATGGGGGAGATTCAGGATTCAACAGCTCAAAATTGAGGCTAAGGGTAATCACACATTTTTATATGATTGACCCTTCTCTCTGATCAAAATTACAGAACCACATAAAAGTTTAATTGTCCATTCAAATTCAGATATCTATAAAGACAAATTAGAAATCCTCGAATCGAAATGATAACCAGTCATAATATTCGAGACGAGAAAATACTAAACAGTAAAAGTCTACTAACTTTACGTCGACAAACATTTCCTAAACGAGATATCCTCGATGAATGAAGTAGATGAAACATATGACTGGTTACAGTTAATATAGTCACCGTTTATGGTCGAAGAGTATGCAAACCCCTCGGTACAGTTCTGTTGCTGTATAGAATGCGAACACTTACTATACAGCGATAGGAATGGCTACTATGCCTCGACGATCTTATTATTATCCAGAACAGTACTCATTCTTGCTCTAATATGAATCAGTCATGTAAAAATGTATTTTTTCCTATATTGTTCGTCGATTACTGCACAGAACAGTTTAACCAATACTATCTATTTTGTTCCATGTAATTGTATTTTATTCAGCATAACTAAACTTAGGAACCACAACAGGTTGTATATTGTAGTAGACAAAGCGTACCCGGGAAAAAATGATCAGACACGAACAGGCATGAGTCTTCAGGCCTGATCGGACATTAAATATGACCATGTCTGGCCAGGCCTGATCAGGTATGTTCATGTCTGTTCATGCCCATCCGGGAAAAAAAATTATATATAAAAAATGGCCCTATATAATTATATATAATTATGTATAACTATATTATATTATATATAATTATTGCTATAAAAATAAAAAAAAATAAAAAATTCGGGCTTATAAAACTTTAAGTAATAAAAATCTTATATGTGATAAATTCTTGGTCAACAAAATTTTATATCTATGAGCAGACATGAACAGTCATGAACATACATGAACAGCCATGAACAGACATGAACAGGCATGATCGGGCCTGAGTGTATTTAACGCTTCAGACATGAACAGACATGGACAGGTATGATCAGGCCTGATCATGTCTGATTTCAGGCCTGATCATACATGAACAGGCATGATCAGGTCTGATCATTTTTTCCCGGGTAGGTCTTTCGTGCGTAAGGTCCTGGGTTCGAATCCTAGTAAAGCGCTCGCGGTTGTTGATTAGTCTAACGTTTTTCCTGAATTAAATATTTTTTATTTGATTAGAAACTAAATAAAGCTGTGCGATATTTCTCTGGTGCGGGCCTTATGCGGCTGTTTCATTTAACGCGAACTCAAAAGTCGACATGCTTAATTAGGACCTAATCAATAACGAACTGAAATTTTTAACCACGCTTGTAACAAATTGTCTTTGCTCAAGATATTATGATCGGAAATCATGGAAACCAAGCTGATAATACATCAAAGTTTTGATGTGGATATATTGACTTCAAAAACTAATTATTGTCATAAAAATTGTGATAATTCTATATTAATATTTATTTTTCTATTCCAAAACAGAACATCAGATCATCTCCGATAGTATGTGAACGTAATGATGCAGCCAACGACAAAGAACTTAGTTCTTATTTACAGATTGGATTTCTAAACATCGATATGTCTATCATTGAATTAGTAGAGGAAAAATTAGATCTTGAAATAGAAGAGTCAGCTAAACATATATATTCTGATGTATCAAAGATTAACAACGCTGTTAGTCAACTCGAATAAAATCTACATTGCATGAAAAAATATGAAAAAAGGGGTGTAATTAGTCAACACGGTGTCTACTTTTTGGTTTTTTTGGTATTATATTTAACTATGGTAGCGGATTTAATACAACACAGATGATTTTTATCAATAAATGAAGTTAACTTCATAAATTTAGATATCATAAAACCAAATTAATTTGAAAATTCAATATTCTTTCGGCGTTTAAAAAATACAATTTACTAATTATAATATGGTTCCATCGAATAATAACCACCAGTACACCAGAGTGAGTCTATATCAACACTGTTTTTTTAACAACGTAGCAGGCGAACCTATCAAATTATCTGTTGATGTTATACTTTTTCAATATTCTTACGTTACTATATACATGTAGATGTTGAATATATTCTAAAAATAAACAAGCATACGTCTGTCTATGTAAAAGTTACATTCATTTTATTTTCAATTTTTAAAATTATACCAAAATCAATGCGTTCTAGGAATTTAAAAAAATGTAAAAATAGTTGACCATGCAAGTCAACTTAAAAACTTCCCAAAGTTTTCAAGCTCAGAGAGCTGGATCCAAGCAACAATTATTTCGAAATAATTGTTGCTTGTAAATTTTTGAGCTCTTCGAGTTCAAAAAACCGTTGAACCAAACAAACATATTTCACTGAAAGAAAAGGTTTTTAGTGAATTGATACGATATCTTTGGAACGAATCAACCGATGTGTTTACTTGGCTGCAATCGAAAGGGCTCATGAAGACTTGAAACTGATTACATTTTGAGGCATATTAGCAAGTGATTTATGACTTTATGAGTTATACGGAGAAAACTTGAAAAAAATTTTTTTTTATTTTTATTTTTCGTATAACTTGTAAATAACCCGACCGATGGACTTTGAAATTCAATTAGTTGTGAGTCCTTTCAATTGCCGCCAAGCCAAAGCTTCCTGGAGCCTCAGACGTCGAGATCTGATAAAAATTTGCTTTTCGAAAATTGGTCTGAAACCAGTAACTTCCCTGTTTTTGAAAATTTTTAATTTTCATAGCGGGAAGTTAAAAATTATTCTTACTTAATTTTATTAGAGCCATACGTACTCGAGTGAATTTTCTAATTCTACTCGTACAAATTATCAAAATAGTAAATAATAAAACAATATCATTCGTTAAAACTTATCGATATGTTAAATACAGAAAAAAATTTTACGTTGCTTATTACTTTATGTATCACAATATTGATAATTTGCATGCACCGTATACTGACGTCAATCATGATATATACGTTTTTAATGCTTCATATATTACAGTATATATAAGAGTCATAGTTTTAAGCTAACCATATTCAACAGTCCTCAAATTTTAGTATTCATGGGAGGGAGAGGGGGGCTGAAAATTTGATCTATTTACTTCGAATATCATTAAAGAAAAAAATGTAGCGTATCTGAGTCCTTGAAAACTTAGTATTTCCTCAACCCCTCCCCTCCCCCATCCCCCCGTTCCTCCATATTAGAGTAAAAAAATAACAAATTTTATTATTTAATCATCTCCAAATTAATCAGGAATCCGAAAGACGAAAAGCAGCCATATAAGAAGTAAACAAGATCTATAGACAATATCCAGGTACACTTCAACTGCATTGAATAAATAAATATGGTTATCGTAACCATCTAAAGTATTGCTAATGGTAGATAGTTGACGCATAACAAAATATATCGTTGAATTGCCAATACTATATTTCTGCATTAACTATCTTTGATTTTGAATAAAATTATCGTAAATTTGGTAATATAACAATACAGATGGTAAACATAGCAATACTTATTGTTAATATATCGATACGTATTGCCGTAGCAACTATCTACACAGTTAGAAATTTGGTGTATTTGTGTTAAAAAATTGTCCGGTTAAATTTTTTGTGTTGATTTTCATCACAGAAATCTGTTAATTTAACACAAACCGTTTGTCTTGTTATACTTCAATAGATTTTTTTATGTTAAATGATTAGAAAATCTGTAATGTAACACATTTTTTGTGATATTCGACAATTAACACAAAATTTGTGCTGTTTAGTTAAACACACCCACGCATTTCTTTATTACTATAATCAAGCAAAGCATTGTTGCAGTATCATCTGCAAGGAAACTTTGATTTTAATTGATTAACAGTTAAATATAATCATATATAACTTTCATATTTTTATGATCAGGTTCAATGATTTTTTT